>NW_017257409.1:319061-319625 GCF_001594055.1 Mycetomoellerius zeteki | reverse complement strand
TATATATATATGTATATATATAATATAAATATCTTTTTAAATATTTCATATGTATAAAAAAATTAAAATATAAAAGAAAGTAAAAATATATGATTGTTTTATTTTTTATGTTCAATTATCTATGAAGAATTTTAATCATTGTTGTCTCGTAATGTTTTATCAATATTTAAAAACGCAAGTTTATGATGTTCTCCAACATAATATAATATATTCGTATGTAAGATCGTATGTAAGACTCGTTCCTCGTGCATTTAAGGGTTTAAATTACTAATCTATATAATATTCAAGCACACGGTGCGCACACATAGTTGGAAGTAAATTCAACTAATTTATATATACGCACTGGAGCTCTCTCTCTTTTTCTCTTTCTCTCTCACTCTATCTGAGCGTATGGCAACGAAGAGGGTAGAAAACGAAGAGACAAGAAGGTTAGAGAGGAGAAAACAGAGGTGAGGGCGGACGGCGAGGAGGATGGGTGTGCAGTTAATCTTCTTGGTCCACTAGACGGCAAGAGAATCCGGCAATTAGTTCGTATCCACTGCATTGTCTTCCGCCGCTCTCATC
>NW_017257409.1:307148-319029 GCF_001594055.1 Mycetomoellerius zeteki | reverse complement strand
CAGTGTGTGCGTCGCGCGCAGAAGGCGGCTAATGTCTTTCCGACTGTATGTAATTAACAACGAACATCCTCGACACAACGGTCATCTCTATTTCTTAAAGCCTTCCTAAATTTCTGTGACTTTCTTCCGTCATTTTGTGACACGTTGACATTTAAATTAATTCTTGAAAAAATGATACAGAACACATAAGAAGAAGTATCAGAGAAAAATGAAGAAAAAAGAGAAAAGACTGTGATATAAAAAAAATGGACACAAATTTGTAAAATATTACAAATTTAATTTCAAAATTAACTTAATAAGGCGAAAAAGCCACACGTAAGAACTGCGGCGGTACGTGCTGAAAAGTAGAACGAAATTAATCGACTAGAAGGAAAACAATTAACATTTTAACGAGCCAAAAGAATGAAATTTTCCACTTCGTCTCGAGTAGCACGAAGATCAGAGTAATGAGCATGGTAAATGAAAGAGAAGAAAATAGGAGAGGAAGAGACACTGACTTCGATGCGTCACGAGTTTTATTTTATTCCAGACGTGTCCTATAAAATATTCAGGATGAGCGATATCAATGGCCGAGTCCTAGCGTAAAGTACATCCCAATATCACTACGAGCCGTCGCTACTACGACTGTGCAAACAGCGACATGCGCTGCTCGTTTTTTTCACCCTACCACAGGCATCCCCGTCCCTCGTAGCGTCTCTATTTTTTTTGTCCGACCCCGTGAAAGATGATAGCGCTGAGAACGGAATGCCATTAGCATTTCTCATTTCTGCTTTTTACCGCCCCTTATCTGCCAACGGGCGCGACCGCGCTATCGCCAACGCGGATTCCGCGGCACGTTCGGCAACGCGGAATATTCGCGGAGAAAATATACATACTAGTTACCGGTGTCGCAGTTCTCGATTTTTCCGTATGTCCTCTCTGTTTCTCTCGCTGCCCCCGCGGCAAAAATTATTCGGTGCCGAAACGTGACGCGTCGCGCGTAATTACGAGAAACACACCACTGGAATTACAATCACGTCCCTGTCCCTGTTGTTATTCCTGTCCGCGATTGAACTTATCGTACTTTCACGTAGATAATAAAATCATCATAGATTTTGTATATCAATGTAATTATCTGATCTATGACGCCATTCTTTCACATTTGCATTTAATCTCTTGATCTCTACATTCTTATACATTTACGTTGGTTGAATTCGCTATAATACTACATACATTACATTATTAAATTCGTAATGTCAAATTATACAATTTGAAGTATTTTTAATCATTTCTATAAGTCTTCACTGCCTTCTACTTAATATATCATTTGACTAAAATTTAGTTTATTATTTATTAAATGCATACGTTAATATAAATGTTGTATACTTTGAAACTAACCACAGAAATGGACTAATTTACATTTTGGTGTAGATGGAAGTTAGAAATAGCAAAATGTTATTTTAACTCAAGAAATTGGGTTACCATTATTCCTTTTATATTTAACAGTATATAAGATAATAAATATTCACGCATCATACGCAAATTATCCAAATTGTTTCAATATACGTATATTTGCATTTAGTGCCATTATTATATTATAAGAATAAATCTCTCCATTAGAGCTACATATAATATTAAATACAGATATAATATTAAATACGTTTAAATAAGTTTAATAAGCAATAAGTATAGTATTATTTCGCGATCATTGAAACTTGTCTGAATTAATCACAATAGTATTGACAATATTATTACAGCAAAATAATCAGACTTATTACAGGTTTATTATAAAGAAATTTTTACTATATAAGTTTCGCTTCTTCTTAAGAGCACAAAATCGCTTAACGGAAAACGAGAGAATTGATAAAACCGCGCGAACGCGAATCTCCTTTCGAGCTTTCACGAAGGAACAACTAGCGAATTCGGTTTCTGTATCGCCGAAGTGCGCGCGGCTGCAAGACGAATCCCTCTTTCGGAATTATTCATTATTCCACTCTCCGACGTACCACTTCCTCCCGTTCCCTCGTCGTCCCGGCACTTTACGTCCACCCACCAACGGTCCTCTTCCGCAGCCATTTTGCGACTCTGCCTTCTCAACTTCATCTACTCGAACCCGGTGCGACTGTTGAAAGTTACATCGAGAGAGGGAGAGAGAGAGAGAGAGAGAGAAAAGGAAGAAGGGGAATGAGACTCGGAGCAAAAATTGAATAGTTAAAAATTCATTAAAAATCCAGACTCACGCCCACGGAAATAGAGACGAGTCCGACGACGCGTTTCAGCAAAAACTTGCATAACGAAGACGATCCTGTAAATAGCGCAGCGTCACGAATAATAGAGAAATTATGATTGCTAGGCAACTCGTATCAGAGGAATGTATCGACCACCGCAAAATAAACAGAACTAAATTTTCATGCAAAGAAAATTAAGATTTCGTAAATCGCGAGAGTCCCAAAAACTTATACATTTAAATACGTTCTGAAATTTGAGATATAAAAAGGATTGTAGGATATACGCATAAAAATTTATACAGAAGTAAAAAAATTATTAGTGAATCGGAAACTACCTTTTAACTGTGTGCGTACATACAAATTGTTTTAACATAAAAATAGAAATGTAATAAAAATTATCACATATTATTTATTCACACCATATTTCTCTTAAAAAGTTTCTTTTTAACTTAACTCAGCATGTAAGTGTTTTTTTTAATTAATTTTGCAACAACAGCTTCGAAATTCGAATTGAAAGAACAAATATAGAAATCGAATAGTTTCCGTATCAATTTTAAAGGACATAAAGAGTCATAACCATTGAGGCTTGCAAATATCACCGCGACCAGGACAAACGGTCACCGTAGGTAGACGACGGATTTCATTGTCCGAGTATAACGAACGACCGTCGCTCGTCACATTCGGTCGGCCGTTTTTGGAACAAAAAGTTTTTATGATCTATTTGCACGTACGCGATGTAACGTACGCATGCACCATTCCAGGTGAGAGCACGCGAAAGCTGTCCCACGTGGGAATAGAAATAAAATGGTCGCGACAGAGTTAACCAAACAAAAACGTCGGCATCGTCAACTTACAGGATCCCTCATGGTTTGAAGCCGCCTATAAATGATGGACATGAAATGATCAAATAAAGATTGTAACAATGCTCGCTTTGCGGAAAATTTACGGTATGTTTAATGTTAAAATTAATGACAAAAAATCTCTAGATTTTTGTTACCCATAATTCTCAACATTCGGTAATGACAAAATATTCTACATACCGATGAATTGCTTACCGTTTCGGTACAATTAATAAAGACAAATCCTAAAAGTACAATATTTTGTGTGCAAGACGTCAAGCAAAACGTTGAGGTTCCGACAGAGATATCAGCGGAAGAAATATCAAAACTGGTAAAGATCCAAAGATGCACGACCGAGCGCGAGTAAATAAACCTACATAGATCGACAGATAGATGAAGATAAATACAGATAGATAAACAGATAGATCGGGGAGAGGATGGAAAGACAAATAGATACATCCATCTTTATTTCGCGCTAGGGAGCGGACACGTGGGAATACTATAAGCGCTGGAAGCCACGTTTCACCATCGCCGCCAAGAATCTCAGTACGTTGCACGTGCAGAAGAATCGTTCAATTCGCGACCCGAATATAGCGTTAGAGAGAAATCAAGAGACATAACTGGTTTATTGCATTCGATGTTTTATCGAAAAGATTTGAGGCAACTTTTGTGAATGCCAAGGCCGACGAGACAAACTGCAGTCCTCGCCATCGACGTCATCATCCTCGTCCTCATCTTCGTCCTCATCTTCGTCCTCATCTTCGTCCTTATCCTCATTCTTATCCTCATTTCAGTCCTTGTCATCGTCGGTGTTATAGCAAGCAAACAAAATATCGTGGTGTAACGGGACATGGGATACGAAGCTAGGGGTCCCAAACCAAGAAGACCTGAGCAAGTGCTCGAGCAAACAATGACGGCGAAGCAGTATTGTTCTCCAAGTAATTGAATCCAGCCTACACCATCCCTTCAATCCGATGCTCGGCCAACTCCGTCGGGTTCTACTCTCCGCTTCGTTGCATTTTCTCTCTTTCTCCCAATTCCGTCCCGCTCGGTCCCTCCTCGTGGCCCCCGTTCCCCCCTTACGGCCCTTTTGTCAGAGTCATCGCGCCCTGCGTCTGCTATTCTGTCCTTCCGCTAAATCCCGACAATTCCGCGAAATCTTCTTTTTCCATTTCGCCTGGAAATACGCTGGAAGATCTGTTTATCGCATCGCACACACAGTTGGATTAAATTGGCCCTCTTAACACTTTGTGACATGCAAGTGTTCATCGAGCATGTCAGATCTCATCTTTATGAGGAATGTTTAAAAAATATACACATAGAAATTTATGTAAAGAACAAGATACGCTGATTAATAATTTTAACAGTCACGTAAAACAGATATGTTGCGTGATAATTACTGACATTAATTATGCTTGAATAAACATCTCTTAGTGGTTACAACCGGGTAACCACAGTACCACTAAATTGAACGTCAGTTAATTATATGGATATATGTATACAGCAGCAGAGAAGGTTTAAAAGATCACCTCCGTTGAAGCAGAATTTTTGTCTTGAAACGCCAACAATCATGAAAGTTACAATCAAAGTTATAATCACACTATATATGCAGATTTTTCTTCGTCGAGAAGAAGTCCTGTATCTATTCTAGTCACGTCCGGCTCTTGGAAGATTCTTTTAGGTCATTTAATATATTAATGGACGCTCGTTATGTAAAATGGAATTTGTTCCGAATAGAGCGGAAATTCTAAGCGATAAAAGTAAATGACGGACGCGCACCCCGCTCGCGGAAACGCGAATGAAGCGACGTGATAAACGTGTTCAATATGCGAAAAAAGACGTGGTCACATCGACATGGTATTCATATAAAATAATAGTACCGTACGGCGGACGTTAACCCAACGCATTGCTGCGGTTCAATGTCATAAACAGATATTGATATTGCTGTCATATTTGCACGCGAGGTAGGCAGTTTCTCCACTGTTTCTGTTGACCAAATGCACGTGTAGGACGAGAGTATCTCGAAACATTTACCTACTAAGTACTTTATCATGGGCAGACAATCGTATCTACTCTCATCTGAGCGTACAATTTCGGTATATTGAATTCTACATTTCTCTCAAAGAATGAGTATGTCTGCCTGGAAAACTTAAGTGATTGTATTGACAATACAAAATAGCAAATTTCAAACTTATAGTTCACATAAATATTTTCTAATTTTGACAAAATAATTAATAAGAATAAATTAAATCAGATTAGATTAAATTTAATTTAATTAAATTAGCGCTGATTCAAATCGTTTGTTAGTAAATATTTTGTTACATATATATATTGTATAAAGGAATAAAATTATATTGTCAGAAGATAATGCAACTTTAACAATTTAAAAAAAATAGCTTTGTAACTATTGGTAACTTATTGAAAACAAGTGTGCTGTTTCATCAAATTTCTTTTTTGCGCAACTTAGATGTGAACACAATTTTTACTTGGCATACACTTTTGCAACACCCCGTATAGATTTACACGACACGTCAATTCCTTGCGACTACGCAAGCAAATGTAGCGGAGACCTAAAATCCATCGGGTTGAGTTTATTGTGCATCGAGGGTTCCCGCGAACCGACAGTCGGTCCTTTGCTTACCAAAGGCGTGTGTAACGTCACATATAGACGTTCTTTTGTTTGCTCGAGATGAACGCGGCACTATGCAAAAGAGGGGAGAGCGAGTTTGCATTCGGTGGACTATCGAATTACGGCGCGCTGTCTGCTCCGCTCGCTGCGAGTTCCGCTAACAACTGCAGTCGCAGAAGCTACGTCACACCCATTGTTGAAAACAAATGTAACTACACGTAAAATCGTCTTTGGTAACCAATGTACGGTGTATGTTCGATTACATACGCTCATGACCAATGTCGAGCACACGCGGCACGTGGTCTCCCATCGTAAACCGCTGTCACACACATGCGGTACAAGTTATCACTGAATTAAACGGTCAGATCCTTTAATTCGAGCATATAAATTCACTTAAACATAGTAGATAATTTATTAGTGGATTAACACTATGACATAATATTTGACAGTATAGTTTATTTTTCATAAAATTTATATTCTCCTCTTTAAGAGGTTTATACGAATAATATTAATAATATAATTGAAATATTTTTATATTTTATAGAGAGATATACGTTTATCTCTAGATATAAACAATAAAATAAAGTAACATATTGATAACCGAGCGCAGTATTTTTTTGTATAAAATTTACCTATTGAGATATCCTTAATTTTCTCAGCACTTCCATCAAGATATAAAAATTATCACAATTTAAAAAGATGATTTTTTGAGCATTGTGAAACGAAAACGTGGCTAAAATGACATTTAATCATATTTCTAAGAATATATTCTTTTTGTCAGTATTTAAATAAGGATCATCAGTAAGTAAGGGATCGATGTTTTTAATAAAAAAAATATCGATTCCTTATTTAAAAAGTGATAAAAAAAAATAAGTTTTTTAGAAGAGGGGAAAATTTTTCAACTTAATAGAAAATTAATGATTAATCAAGTAATACTGACAAAAAGAATATATTCTTAGAAATATGATTAAATGTCATTTTTTTTTTAGTCACATTTTCGTTTCACAATTCTTAAAAAATCATCTTTTTAAATTGTGATAATTTTTATATCTTACTAAATTATAACAAATCCGGTATAATTCATCAAAAATGACATCAAAAGTTCTCGAAATATTACCATTAGTGCATATTTCATATTTACGTTGTTAAAATAAAACAAAATCTACCTGTTGAATCAATTTTTCTAAGCTCTTCCATCAATTAAAAAATATCATTAAAATTTACTATCATAAAAGCATTTTAAAATATAAAAAGTCTAAATTCCAGTAAACTTTTCACTAAAAATTCACAAACTATCTACCCAGCGGATTAGTATCCCACTGAATTCTAGAGACTGAAAAATACTGGTCTGTTCCCGTCGCGTCGAGCACTTTGCACGCCAGTTCGAGTTTTACTCGCAATTACGAGTCGGCTACGGACACATCGTTGAAAGCGGACAGTCCGGCCCGCTCGTTTACTTCGTTTATTTACCGAGGTACTCGCGACTTGAGCTTTACTCGAGTAATTAGACTCGAAGCGCAGTGCTGTCTTCGAAAGCGAACGAAATGTCGGTCTGTCCCCAAAGCTTTCTATCTCTATCTCTCTTCGTCTTCTTTCTTTCCCTTTCTCTCTCTCTCTCTCTCTCTCTCTCTCGCGCGCGCGCGCGCTCTTTACTTCCCACGTTATCCTCTCACTCCCAAGAGTTCACTTACAATCAGGATAGAAGCTTTCGAGATAACGTTGTAGGAATGGAATGGACGGAAAGACTGTGTATGCCAACGCGTCGTCGCCGTCCGGTCTGTCGCGGATTTACTGCATTGGGTTACCGTCTGCTAGCGCGTCGCCGTATCCGCTTAAAATTAAAGCCAAAACGCGACATTACCGTAGATAATAAACGAGGCGCAAGTGGAAGAATTTCAAATGATAACACGCCACCGCACAGTCTGCGTCGAGGTATGAGTTGGCATGAGCGAGTTCGCGCCGCATCCGTGCGCGTACGAACTTCTGCATGTCGCGGAATTCCGCCCGAAACTATAGCAGATGTTCGAAAGCGTATCCGACGGCGTTTTTGCTTATTCGATAGGATTTACACTTCAGCAGTAATGGCTGATTGCACTTACATCGCTCGCGGCGAGCTCACGCGAAATCGGTAGCGAAGCATGCCAAACGGAAAGTTGTCTGCCTTTCTTTTTTCAGAATCAAATATATATATGTTCTGCCAAATGTTCATACAGTTGTAAATGTTTTGAGCAAAAATCTAGGTAAAATAAAAGATTAAGAATTATATACGCGCGTACACAAAACAAATAATTAAGAATATACATATGAGATATCAAATCTCTGAATTTGTAATTTTGTATTATCTTATACAATATTATTTCTAAGTTACTGTTTAAAATATTAAATAAAATTATATTTATAAAATTGATAAAATAAAGTATGTATAAAGTATGAATAAATAATGTAAGAATTAATATTTCCAAATTAAAAATTTTTTATTATTTTATAAAGATACGAGTTAAAGTTAAATAAATATATACAATACATTAATATGATAAAGTCTGAAAACATTTAAAAATAGCAGACTTGTCTTCTTGTGTTATTTCAGAATTCACTTTCTAATTGATTATTAATTTTATGTAAGTAAGCCGTTCACTTATTTATCTCAATCGTAATTTTAAGTTGCAGATAAAAGAAAATCATTTGGATTGACATTAACTGATATCGATAAAACGATTAACATTTTCTTATCTATTATTAATCAGCACTTTTCTTTACAGACTTCTATAATCTTAATTGTGTAATATAAAAAATTTGAGTTAATCGCAGTTAAAATGTCAATGACAAGTTTAAGAACTACTTTCTTATCAGTTTCGTTAAACTTGCCATTAGCGTTTCAACTGTGATTAATTCAATTTTTGAATATTTATATATATATATATAGGATATAATTAGGATTATAAGAAATGCAAAGTTGATTCATGATAGATAAACAAATGTCAATCATTTTATTAATATCAGTTTTCAATCCAATTAATTCTCGTTTCTATCTGTAACTTAGAGCTACGATCCAAAAAAAGATAAATATAATGAAGAAATTAAAATAAAAGTAACTTTAGCCTCATCTCAATGTACTCAAGTCAAAGGGCACTTCTTGGACAAACATAGTTTTTGCATTTTGCGTTAAATTTAATCAATTAATAGATAATATCTTTGGCCTTCAGCAAATAATTCTATTTCATGCGCGAAATAGATTACATTTAAAAAAAATATTTAAATTTTTTTTAAAGAAAATCAAACATTCAGTCCTATTAGTATCAGAATTTCGAAACTCGTAAATAATATTCAATTTTTTTCGCAAAAATATGCGACGCGCCGACGTGTCGCCGATTAATTTATCCCATTCGTCCTCCTCGCAAATCCGTTCCCGTTTTCGCTTGCATGCTTGTCGACGGCAGAGATGCAAATTTAGAAATACATGGCGACGTTGTGTCTAGTGGCTTCGACGCACGCGATCTTTACATACTGTTGTAATAGGCACCGCGTAGTCGTAGATGGGTATTTTTGTAATTGAAAATGATCGATCGCACGGCGCCTGCAAGTCCCGCGATATCGAGTAATAAGATTACCTACTTGAAATAGCGAGATATGTATGTATATCTAAATAAACAAGTCATCAAGAAATTGTGATTGTTACATATTTATATAATTGTCAAATTGAACAATTAATGACAAGCAAAGAGTGTATAACGTTTGGTATAAAAATATTTTTATAAAACATTATATAATAGCATGATAAAAATTTCGAATTTAGAAAATGAATTAATATATGTATTAATTAAGAAAAATTAGGTTAGTAAGTTATAAATTTAAGAACATTAATTAAAGGAATTGTGTAAAATGTATAACTCATAATTAGCTTCATCACAATTACGGGCTATGATGATATAAATCTTGTGTTAATTTATAGCTTCTTATCTTGTGTCAAATCGCAATTTCTTGATATGGAATTATATGAGCACTCACTCTCTGTTCTTGATTGACGTAAAGGGCAACGTGAAAGTACTGTTACATACCTGAAACAAAAAAAAATAACAAGTTAGTATCAGTCATCAAGCGATTCAGACGTTTTTATTACCCCTTCGCGCGTTTCATTTTGCCGGACAATCGCGACCCCAATGAAACTTATGGCCGACGGCGATAAAACTATATAGCGCTTCAACGCGACTCTACAACACTCTATAAAAGCGCACCCAATAAGGTCACGTATTTAATAACGCTATACATCGGGCGCACGCAGATAAATTGGATACGGCACGTATCAAGATTTACGCTCTTAACCATCTCCGCTACAGGGCCGTAGCTTTTGATTCTCAATAAGACATTTTTTGTCCTCTTTTCGTGAATTGAACTTCACTCCCGTGCGATGGAGTTTATTGAGATAAACGTGATAAAACGTGACATTACATGGCTTTAATCGATGTGCCCTAGTGTCATTTAACATTTTTCTTCTTTGTGCTATGCAGTACATTCTGATTTTTATCGATTTAAACCAGGTCATATTGGATATAAATATTGCAAGCTTCAAGATTAAAAATCTCAAAATTAAAACAATAAAGAAATCACTGTTTAGGTTTGGACAAAGCCATCGTAAAAGAAAAAAAATAAAAATGTGTATTAAATTGCATTGTCTGTTCGTTTCCCTATTGCTCAATTTTTATTTGACTATTTTCCTGCGATATCAAAAGGAAGCAACTATCATTATATTGCATAAATAAACGGAAAAAATGGTCGGTTGTATCGTAAATTGAATTCGGATATTGGTCGACGCCGCATGCACATGCAGTTACATCAAATCGCATATTTAATTCCGATAGGAATATAAGCTGTGCTCAAAGGAACCTTTGAGCATCAAAGGACATACCCGGGAGAAGAGCCAAGCATCGGCTGTCGCGATCTAGTTTACATTCAAGCAACCTCCGGCTCTCGAAGATGGAGCCAAGGAAAATTGTCGGTAGAATATATGCAATATCATTGGGAAGAAACGATCTGGAATCTTTGTGAAATATTCTCAATGTAAGAATATTTCCTCAAAATTCGTAATTTGTGCAAATTTAAAATAAAAAGATGTTCTTAATGCTAACAATAAGTAAAAAGGCTTAACAAGTATTGTCAAATTCTCAATTATGAAGCCTCAAATTTAAATTCGAAAATTGTAAGATATCATATAATATAATGTTTCAAATTTATTCCTTATTTTTTATAATCTTTACATAACTCTATATTTTTACAATAAAATATGAAGAAAATGTATTCTTAAAAGATATTTTTTCAATCCATTAACGTATACAAAGCCATTTATGATTGTAATTAAATTGCCACTATCGTAGCGATTTTACGAAATTCAATTGTAATAATTCAGGTTTAAATTTAGAAAAAAAATAGAAGAATCTATTTCTTAAATGAGTCATTTCAAAGTTTATATGGTGCCTACAATTAGGATTTAACCGGGAACCGCCACGTAAGTGGGTTTACGTTGGGAAGCTTCCCGAAACGTACACATACGATATAGCCAGAGTATGAGGATTGCTGTCGAGGAAACGTTACGTACTTAGTTATCAAAGGTTTGCAAGGGCAGCAGTACCCTCCTCCAAGTTTCCTCTGAGGTCTTAAAGGTGTCCCGCGCGTTGCACGCGAATTTCTCAAGTTATGATTTAGTATCCGGTGGGTGGTCTGACGCGAGATCAGAGAGATACGTCTCAAGGAATAAGCTGAAGAAAGAAAGAAAAAGACAGAGAGAGAGAGAGAGAAAAGAGTAGAGAAGCGGAATGCGGAAATACAGAATATGCCCCATATCAACTGTATTTTTATCTACAGAATCATTTCTAGAAATTTAAGTTTGTATGAGTAAAGAGAGGTAAAAAACTTATCTCGTTTAAAATAATATTCATAGTATTTTCTAAAATGCAATTTACTTATATTGTTATTGTGGAATTCATTAGCATAAGAAAATGCATTTGTTCGCAGACATTGTAATAAACGCAAACGGAGGAAGGAACAAGAAGCGAAAGAGGCTATACATCCTGTAAAAAAACAGCATGAAAGATGGTGGACGAAAAGTGAGGTAGAGAAGAAGAGCGAGAGCAAGAAACATGTATGATACAATAAAGAAGAGCACGAAGAAAGAGAGACGGCAAATCGTACAGCGAGAGAAGTATAAGTGGCAG
>NW_017257409.1:297553-307133 GCF_001594055.1 Mycetomoellerius zeteki | reverse complement strand
GAGCGGAATAGGAACAAGGACTGGAAGAGGAGCAGGTAGGGAAGGGAGGATGCGAGAGGTCGAGAGGAGGAGTAACTTCCTAACAAGGCGGTTAGTTGCGGCTTAGCAACGCTATGAACGCGAAATATTGCAAGCCGGCGGGTTCCCCCGCTTTGGTTGCCTTCTGCCTCCGTACCTCTCCGTCGGTTTAGTCCGGTTGTCTGTGTGCCACATGGTCGTCTAATGCCGAAGTACTGGCTGGATGCGGTAAAATTTCGATATGCCGATAATCGATGCCCTGCCGACCCAAGACACAAACGGTCTTCCACGATCGCTAATGTCTATAACTACAATGGATACGGATAACGGAATGCTAGCAGTATCAAAGAATTCATTTCCTTACGTTGTGAACACGACAAATGTATCTTACGCTAACTATTACAAAAACGAGTGATCATTTTTATCCCTCTATGACATATATAGGTATAGAATTTGAATTCATCGAGACTCATTTCGAAGAAAATTTTAATATGTAGTCGGCAATTTGTGTGTGTGTGTATTGTGTGCGTGCGTGTGTGTGTGTGTGTGTGTGTGTGTGTGTGTGTATGAACGGTAGTTTATTTAATTTTAACTTAAGGATAAACTACAATATTTTACTAAATTGCTGCCAACTCGCAGTAGTTAAAAAGCTAGATGATCGTGCAGATTTTTCGCCAACACCTGCAATTCTGCATCGTAATTATCCGCATGGTTGGTTGCTGCAAACGCAAGCAGCAGGTTCTCCATAAAATCGACAAGTCGACAACCTACACATGAAAATTTCATAAGATTGAGAGAAATTGTTCTACGTGTTTCGCATTGTAATAAATAAAAGTTTTAGCCTCACGAGATGTCCAACAAAGTTGGAGCTGTTCCAAATAGAATACTCAACATATTTGTCAATTTATAGCAAAATTGAAAACAGTGTATATATAAATAGAAACAAAAAAGAATAATATGATGCTGTTTATATTGCTAATTTATATATATATATTAACGTCAATACATTCAAAAAAATTTCTTTTCAAAGAAAAGTGATTTCGTTCATAATTCCATTTTTTTTGCGTACAATTCTAATCTACTTTTTGTTCAGTGGTCTACTTTCTGTCTAATGCGAAAGTAACTCTATTAATGCAATATTACGTTTTATAGTATCGATAAGTTTTTAAGGATGAATGAATAAGAATTGTACGACCAACTAGTTCAATTTTGAGTTTGTTGGGCTATTTCCGCAAGCCACAATCCGTCGAGCTCATCTTAATTAGAACGTAATTTGTCAGCGGAGATCTTAACGTCAAGATCAAAGGGTATAATGAAGGCCATTGGAAGTTTCCGTACGAAACACAACTTCTTTGAGAAAGTTTCGCGAGTGATTCGATTAAATCCAAACGGCATGCGTTCTCTTTGACGTCGCGATCTAATTATTTCCTGTCGTAATCGGTACAACGATTGAGAGTAGAAGCGGAAACTTGTTTGTCTTCATTCAGTGCGCCTAGATATGCTAGCCTTAGTGTGCCTGTTGCATTGCGATTTGCATAGATGCAGCAAGTTGAACCTGCCAGCTGCCGTCGAAATTCTGTCATTTTCTTTGATTATAACCTTCAGCTCTTTTAAGCCTCTCTCAAACACGAAATTACTACAGTGTGTATATGTGGCTTATATGGAAATAATAATTTTGTGGTCTTAATAAACATTTATGGATAGATATTTATTATTCATGGATAATCATTTCGCTAAACTAGAAATATTAATTCTTTATCTACATGCAATAATTTGAAACGCTGAATATTCGCATAAATTTCATCGGTCACAAATCATGAAAACGAAGATCGGCATCATATTTGCGAAATAATTAATAGTATACCGCGTCTTTCAATAATGCAAAAATCGCATTAATTTTGGATATTTAATAAAAATGTCATAATCAAATGACAGTTACCGGATTAATATTGTCCATCATTATTTACTAAGGTACAACTGTAAATCGCTACATCGTATAAAGATCCGAATAGAAAATCACGGCGCGAACGATAGAAGCGATTGATTTAATCGGCCATTTAGTTTCGTAAGAGAATCAGTCGGCGTGTGTGCACCATACATGTCCACTCGCGTTCCACCGGGAATGGATATAATTTTTATTTATTTACACAAGGGTCGGCTATCGCCCTTAGCCTTCGCATCGGATCGCAATAGAGCGGCTGGTTTATATTTTATTCATCCCCTATTGAATTCAGGCTCAATCTCACGAAAGTGTCTCTACCATGGCCACCCGGTCCTCGTACTCTCTTTGCTGTGTCTCTTCTGACTCGGATCAGGATTTCCCCCCACTTCTCTTTCCTGTCTCTTCAGCTTCTCTACGTGGTAGGTATTCCAATCTCACTATGCGCTCCACCAGACCTCTCCTCCGTTTCCTTCTCCTCGTACTTCGAGAGCATCTCCTTCCTCGTTCTTTACTCACTTTCCGCCTGTCCTCCTCTCGAAGACCACCCGAGGCTCTAGGTTCTCTTTAAATCTGTACTACGATACCTTTGCGTTCTCTGCGACTTGACAATCGTTTGCAGTCTTCGAGCAACACATGTCGTTTATCGAGAGCGACTTCGTATACGCTGAACTGCTTTTGTATGCGCGGATCCTTCAACTCGAATCACTAGCGAACACATGCAAAGCGATCATATACCTATGATATGTATGCACATAGAGTGGCATATACACGACTTCAAAAATGATTTGTTTGTGCCGAAAGTAAAAATATTGAATGCAAAAGAGCGGATTTTTAATTGCGTCAATAAGAAACAGTGTGAGAAACTGTTTCCTTCATAATGCACTTTAGATCGCAGCCAAGCTCGGTGTAATCATCGCGAGACTTTGTGGTAGATAACGGACGAATTCTTCCCGTCTTCCTTTCGTCTAGTTTCCGTACCGCTCTCGAATCCTTCACGCCTTGCAATTTCAGAAGTGTCGAGACAGCACTCGTACCCAGACGCTATTAAATATTGAGAAACTCCGTGCCCTTCGAATGCCCCG
The DNA here is from genome assembly GCF_001594055.1 of Mycetomoellerius zeteki. NCBI lineage: Eukaryota > Metazoa > Arthropoda > Insecta > Hymenoptera > Formicidae > Mycetomoellerius > Mycetomoellerius zeteki. Next base: position 304,091 of record NW_017257409.1, on the reverse strand, counting down.
CCACGCCCAGCGTCTTACATACGCCTCCGTATCTCTATCTGCCTGCATACGTGACAATGCGTGCAAAATCTCGCATAGCGACGCCCGTGCTGTTGCATCGTTATAACATGAACTTCAATTCTCCCGAAGTAAACAAGAAACGCAACAATAATCATACACACAAAATACAAAAGATTGCACACATGATACAAAGAACTTTTTTTTAATTATTTTACTTGTAACACAGACAATCAATAATTATATCAGATACAATAAATAAATTATTAAAAAGTAAATGCAATAAATATTTCGCTTAAAAGTTGTTGTATACAATCATTAAGGAACAGAAGTTACTGAATTTGTTATTGAAAAATTTGATCTCATTTATATGAACACCTTAATTATATATTATCCTATTTAATTTTATTACCCCCCTAATTGATGGCTACATTATAATTTAATTACTATATTATAATTAAAACATATTCATCAATCAGATATGGCTAAAGAAATACACAACGCGTTCATTTTTTCTTAAACTCGATTAGTGCAAAGTGTTGTTTAGCACTAGTTTCGGTCAAATCAATTTTTTCTGTTCTTTTCTAATCCAGCTGTATCATAAAAAGTATCTAGAAAAGAATAGTAAATCGCATTTATCGAATAACCTAAAGTGTTGAACTGTGAATTATCTACGAAGAGCTCCAACGTGAAACATAAGAAAAACCTAATAAATCTCGATCCTGACACGCAATCGAGTACTTCAGTGGTCTCGAGAAAGGCAGAAACTTCGCATCGGAAGCCGCCACGGAAGCGTCGCAAAAGCGAGTTCGACGCAACAACAAGAAAGTCACGAGGATAAGACCGGTTTCTGCAACGACGAGGAATCCGTGTCATGCCTTCAAGAACTAAACGTGCCACAAGATAAAACGCGGCGAAACCTGGCTGCGTACGACGTACGTGTGTAATTGTCGATCGGACGTCTTACGATGGGTACATCCGAGAAAAATGCGGGTCCGCCGTCGTAATTCGTCGATTATCGAGGAAACGTTGTGTCCTAAGCTCGAAGTATATCTTAAAGCGGGCTTCGATAAAGTCAAGCGTACGTGCCGCGGCCGGGAGCTGCACGAATAATCGGAGTCGTTTAGCTTTCCGGCACCGACCATCAGCCGAAATTTACGATTTCGTGTTTATTCCACGGAACGTAAAGTAAAACAATTCCCGTATAATGGCAAAATCGATTGCTCCCACCCCCGTGGTAAACATATATTCAGGAAATAAATATGAAAAAGATGAGAAATCTTCGCATAAAAATTTTTAATGCGCAATTGCAACAGTATCATAACAATAATAGTAATCAATAAGAAAATAACAATACGACTTTTATAGTCAAAAGCATCCGAGAAGATCAAAAGAAGTACATTTACTTAAATAAATTTGAAATAGAGACATAAATAGTGTCTTGGAAGAGAAGGGGAAACATCAAGTTTTACTCGCTTAATCCATATAATCATTCATGCGTTAAATTTGCATAAATTGAAAATAATTTCCGTGTGCAAGGTACAATGAACAAATCGGTTAAATGGAGAACTATTCTTACCGGTTTACACTCGCATTACTGTTATTCTCTTCTCACTACTGCGCAAAACCATTTTCTCTTAATGACACGAACTTCCTGAAAATAGGCTTTATATCACGCGCTCGTACCCGGTTTCCTCTCTGGTCCACGTCAGCGATAGCACAGGCGCGTACGACGCACCTAACGACAGTGAGTACCTTTACGAGTACGGCCGGTCCTTTCGCACGCGATAATTGCAGCATATTCTCGTAATTATTCGAGTCCGAATAATTTCTCTCCGCGTGCGAACAAAGACCGAACCGCCGCCGGATGTCCCTGTGAAACGGCGCACAGGTTCTTCTTTCGGCTCACTCGTCAGACGAAGACTCGCTTATTTGCAGCGTACGTATCATGGCGTTGAGCTTCGTACATGAGAAATGCCGAAAGTACAGGAGCATACACAGACGACCGTGTATACCGCAATTAGCAAACAAGACTCGACGCTCGTGTCGATGGTAGGAAGAGGAGAAAAGACTGTCGCAGAAATGGAGGTGAGCGAGTGAGCGAACGAGCCAAAAAGAGAGAGAAGAAGACAGGAGAAAGAGTCTAGATGAGACGAATTCCAAAAGAGATGTGCTTTTAATTATACTAACGCCTGGTGTCCGATTAAATGAACGAAAGAGCCAAACTCGCGAAGCTTGGTGCAAATTTAATTATAGAGAAGAAGAGAGCACAAAGTCTGCAGACTGCGTGTGCCGTGGAGAGAGAGAGAGAGAGAGAGAGAGAGAGAGAGAGAGAGAGAGGTGTGATCGAGCTTGAGAAATCTTCAAGTATTTATATGATGGCGCAGTTTGTTTAGGCCGCTTATTAATGAGACGGAAGAGGATCGTTGTAATTAAGGAAACCCAGGATTCCGTCCAGTGGCATACAGACCGTCCTCAACGATACGGCTAAGCAAGTTGTCGCGTACCACAGAAATGCTGACGTCTACCTCTTCTCTTCCGACTCTTTCCTATCATCCCTTCGTTTCTTATGCTCCATCATTCCCTTTTGCTTCCCCGCGATCTCCTCTTCTTTATAGTATCGTTTAAATCGGTGCGCGTCTCTTCCTTCGTCTTCGTGCAAATGTCTGAAATGTCTTTCGACAGGAAACAAAATGTATTCAACCGTCGAAGGAACCTTTATCGTCCCCTTCGCCGTTGCTCCCTTCGCCGTCATTCGCTCATATTTACTATTCGAGGAGACGTCTTGAACAGACTCAGGAAGAACGGGAGAAGCTACCGCTGCATACGCGCCCATTAAATTAACGTTATGCAAATATCTCAATGTCTGAACGCGAGAGAGAGAACGGCAATTAGAAAATTATACTTTAATTAAGTACGAACAAGAACCAGCGCGAAAAAAATGGTCAAGCGATATCGGCTTAAGTAGAGCTCAATTTTAAATCGTTCGTTCACGCTCGCATGCGACTGCATGCATGCATTGAGCAGATTCATTAAAAAATTTTATTCAAAAGTGCATCTGATGATATAATCTACTTAAAACAATAATTAGTTTAAAATAATTGAAAAAAATGTTCTATTATCGATCTCGACAGTTTATTTAAATATTTAAGTCAACGTTTCAGCGTTAATATCATATTTTCAGTCAATAGGAAATTCACGAGAGAGGAATTTTCTCCTGTTCCTGTCCATGTGCGTATCGCCTTTTAAACTCCCATCCCGCAGAAAAACAAAGCGTATTCAAAGCAACGTACTGTCATTTATATTCATACGACTGCACCCTTCCACATCCTTAAGTGTCTCGCGATGGAATAAAATACTCTCATTGTCTCCCTCAACCCCTCAAATTTTCTCGATTTCTCTCATTGCCATCCCCTTTTCTCTCACTTTTCTCTTCCCCCTTCTCTCTCACTTTTATGTTTTTTGTTCGTTTTTATTTTGTCTGTCAAACAAGAAAACAGAAGTTCATTTTATTGTCACAGGATATTCTTTCAAAATACTGTCGCTTTTACAACGACATATGGTTGTAACATATTCAATGTATAAATAAATAAATATACTCAACCAGCATTAACTATGGTGACTCTCGTTATATATTTATAATTAAACAATACAGGATAATTAAAAGTTAACAAAATCTCAACTATAATAGGTATTATATTATAGGTATATATTATATGCGACTTGTTTAAAGGATTAGTTTTGATTACCTATTGTTCATGCAAATATGTTTGTAAATAGTTTTAGATTTTTTTCTCGGTTCCTAATACATGTCTGAAGTCTTTTAAATTTATAACAAAAGGATAAGAAAGTTTATAGTTAGTGAAACAAGACAATCATCAATTATAACTTTATCTTTGTACAAATGTAATATATCTGGTAAAACAAATGCGAACAGATGTAAGTTTAGATCAGTAAATAAACCATTAAACTTTAATTTACAATTAAGATAGATTTAATGTAATAGAAATTATAATTAAATATCAAGACTATCATAAAAACAAGGAAAACTAGAATATTTGATTTGGATTTTTTTTTATTTCTTTATCTGTTTTGTTCCGAAGATGTGATAACTTTGACAAGAGCATCTTTATCAATTCTCCTCTCAATATTTGTATATAATATAAAAAATAGAATACGCACACCTGCGGTGCGTACGATGCGGCTAAACTCTAAGCTTCGCTATCCTGCTCCCGTTTTATCATGTAAAGTTGAAAAAAAGATGAGCTCGATTAATAAAACACAATCGATCGAAATTTTTCGTTTGCTTCATTCGCACGCATCAATCGCCACCAAGCAAATTTCTCGCGTGGAATAGAACACGATCGAAGAAAAAGCGACCTGTCGTCTATATGCATACGCAGCCTCGTCCTTAAGTGTCTTGCACCAGAATAATGCTCTTCCTCATCGTCATTCCATTCCGCAAAGAGAAGAGACAGTGAAATAGGGACGAGAGAAGGGCTGAAAAACGGAATTCGTTTAACGGTTACCGAATACATTTCTTTCGACAGTAGACGTCAATTAACTACACCCGATTCGAACTGACGTTAAATGGGGACACACGAAGAGAGAAACGATGAAGGGCCTAACGAAGGAAAGGGACGAATAAAGCAGGGTGAAGTCCACAGGGAGAGAGCAAGAGAGGCGAAGCGAGAGAGAAGGAAAAAGAAGAGAAACGGGGAGAGGAGATGGATTTAGTCCGTTCAATTATGTGACTCGAGTGGAAAAGGATGGTTCGCTCAACGTCACGTTTTGCTACGCCGACAGTCGAGATAGAATTTCAACGCGGAGCGTTTATTTCGCGTCACTCGATTAATTAATCGCGCATTAAAACTCGATGGGATCTGCATACGCGACGCAGCACATCGCAGTGCCATGCGATCAATGATATTTTAGGACGAAAACCGACGGTATCGATGCACCGAATACGGACAAAAGAATGTAGAAGATCGCCTCCGGGAATCGTAAAGTCAGAATTATGTACGTTACGTGCACGCAATTGCTAATTAACTGTCGTAGGGAGAATCACAACCGGTACTTCAAGTAAATATCTCGGTCGTAATTACACTTTAATTCGTCGGGGTTATTTTAATTATATCTTCCTCTTTACCGGGCATATAACATCGCGCGCGTAGCAGTGTCCGAATAAAAGTGCGTTTCATAAAACTCTTTAAAAAAATACACATTAAATATATACAAATACTACACATCAGCTGCATTACAGGATGCGAGCTTTTAATATTATAATGTTATTAGAACAATTTTACGCCTAGCGTGGCAATTTCCTGATTAATTTATCTTTTTTATTATTTATACTATTTGAATGCAATGACAATAATAAATTGCGAATTGCAAATTACAAATTAAAATGTGAAATTTAGTGGCTATAAATTCCGAGGGGCAAGTGTACCGTATATTTATTTAAATAAATGCCAAATAATCTCCATTAATTCGACGGCCGAATTACTCGAAACTGCGTGATTTTTGACGAACAAACGGTAGAATTAATCATATTCGGTGCTTGACCGAAACGTGCCGTCGCAAAATCGAGGCTGTGGCAAACGCATAAGTCATGAATATGTACGGCATGCTGCACGATCATAAAATTTTAACGACGCGATTCGCGAGAAAATTCAGAATATGATGATACCTTAAAAATCGCTTTTGATTAAAAACATTAAAAGAATTAAAATCGAGAAATACATAGTAGTAATGAAGAAAAATTGCATTTTTGAAAAATGGATAAATAAATGGCAATATATTTCATTAATATATTATATATATATATATAAAATTTTCAGTTATTTCCGTTACAAAAAATTGGGTCATTTTTTTGTAACAAAATATGTATATAAATATCAATATTTGTATAACATAAGGAAGAATACACAATCGATGTGCGATATAAAAATTCAAGTTTTAAATATCTCCTGTTATTTCAATTCTGACGAGATTACTTATCAGATATTCCCGTAACCGAAGTATAAAAACAATATCATATTTCAATCCGTCTGCGCATCGCTCGTATACGTGAATTCACACAGATTTAACTGCACTCGCTTCGAAACGCGATGCATTAATTCGCAATTAATGGAAGGGTAGTAATTATCCGATAGCGATATCTAATCTGATCAGTCGTACGGACCGAAAGACGCAGGATTAACGATACTATGCCACAAGGCTTGGCGCACACGGCGCCGATTTAAAGCAGGCAGTAACGATGCATCACGGATGCAGCCATCGGAGCGTGCATCCGTGGGCGCAGCGACCACTCCCGAATACAAGTTTTAGAATGTAATCGTGAATATCTGCAATCGTGTATGCACCGACATCATTGTTACGTCTTTGCAGATTACCATAATTGCTCATTGATAAATGTGACGGATCGAATTTAATTCCCTTTCATTTGCGAATGGGAATGCGCGGCAGAGAAGATTTGCTCCAATCTGCAATCGAAAGTACTCGACCAGAGAGAGAGAGAGAGAGAGAGAGAGAGAGAGAG
>NW_017257409.1:144145-296363 GCF_001594055.1 Mycetomoellerius zeteki | reverse complement strand
TTTTTGAAAAATGGATAAATAAATGGCAATATATTTCATTAATATATTATATATATATATATAAAATTTTCAGTTATTTCCGTTACAAAAAATTGGGTCATTTTTTTGTAACAAAATATGTATATAAATATCAATATTTGTATAACATAAGGAAGAATACACAATCGATGTGCGATATAAAAATTCAAGTTTTAAATATCTCCTGTTATTTCAATTCTGACGAGATTACTTATCAGATATTCCCGTAACCGAAGTATAAAAACAATATCATATTTCAATCCGTCTGCGCATCGCTCGTATACGTGAATTCACACAGATTTAACTGCACTCGCTTCGAAACGCGATGCATTAATTCGCAATTAATGGAAGGGTAGTAATTATCCGATAGCGATATCTAATCTGATCAGTCGTACGGACCGAAAGACGCAGGATTAACGATACTATGCCACAAGGCTTGGCGCACACGGCGCCGATTTAAAGCAGGCAGTAACGATGCATCACGGATGCAGCCATCGGAGCGTGCATCCGTGGGCGCAGCGACCACTCCCGAATACAAGTTTTAGAATGTAATCGTGAATATCTGCAATCGTGTATGCACCGACATCATTGTTACGTCTTTGCAGATTACCATAATTGCTCATTGATAAATGTGACGGATCGAATTTAATTCCCTTTCATTTGCGAATGGGAATGCGCGGCAGAGAAGATTTGCTCCAATCTGCAATCGAAAGTACTCGACCAGAGAGAGAGAGAGAGAGAGAGAGAGAGAGAGAGAGTGCACCGAGATTAGCCTTAATCCGTTCAGATGGATCAGTATGCTCACGATTTCTCGCAATCCGAATGATGAATTTCTTTTTCAGTTGCGACTAACGCGTAGTTGAATCTGTAAAATTTTGACCGAGATGTAGTCGATATTTTTAATTGTTAAAAATTGCGCACAACACATTCATATTTCACCTAACTTGGATACTCACTAATTGAATTTTACCATATACATGTTTGAATATTCAAATATATTTGTAAATTTAAATGAATAACTAATTCCAAGTAAAAATAACTCACTATACGAAAATATGAAGAATTTTCCAAATTGTAAAATTGGAAGTAGAATATTAATCATAGTCATATATAAAAAAATGCAATATAAGTCATATAAAATAATCACTCTATACTATAAAATTATAAAGATAAGAAGGAGGAGTAACATATAATAAATGTTGAAATTCTGTGACACAATTTATGCCTTCTTTGCATAACATTTAGAAACAAGAAATATTCTCTCGTAAGTAAAAAGATAAAACTAAAAAAAGCTTAATGTTTCCAGACTCAACGTGAAAAACTTTATCTCAACGCCAACGTTAAAGAGCGAGAAAATTAATTGCAGGCGTAATAACGGAGCTAATATAGGAAACGATCTCGAGATGATTTCAGTGTTAGGTGTACAAGCAAAAATGCAAAATTGATTAACGCATGATAAAAACGGGATAAAGGAGACAGCTACGATAAGTGAAGGAACTTTGACCATGTTAAGGTGCAAAGTAAACCGAAGTTATAGCACTTTGGACGTAATATTCCTGCAGAACGCAAATATTTTGACTGTCCAATAGCGAAGAAAATTATGCATCGTAACATTGAAGCATTAACTTGCTACGAAATGGACGTACCCATGAATTCTAACGTTATTTGCGTTCAACCCACAGATAGGTTATCATAGGCGACGCACACATAGTATCGGTAGACTTATTCCAACACATATTTCCCCGAGGAGCATCCCTCCCAAGAGAGTCCGGTTTATTCTCGAGGAAACATGACGTGATGAATTTCTAATTGGAAAAGCGAAAGGTCTCTTCATAAACACGTCTCCTTCTTCAAAGGACATTGTATGTAAGATTCATTAGCTTTCACTAAATTACAAAAAATATTGTTAATTAACAGTTTATTAATTAGATATAAAAAGACTATCGCTAATTAGAATTTCTCACAAATGCGATGCAGCTTTAAGTGATTACTTGAATCATGTGACATGTGTATATGATATTTTAGAATTAAATGAAATATCTATTAATATAATAAAATATCTAAATGCGAGATTTATCTTTATTTTAAAATTAAATTATTTATGTAATATGTTATTACATAAGTAATTTTTAATTTTAAAGTAAAGATAAAATTTAAAATATAATACACTTAAATAAAACTGATATACATATACAAATAGAATATATATATACTATATAAATTACGAGTATATATCCATTTTAACAAAATTTGCACAATTAAATCACTTTAAAAACGAGTGGCTTAAATAACTATTGTATTATCATAATTCAAATACAATTTAAATAAAGTAATATATTATGATTTCAATGTTTATATTCAGTATTTTGCTTCGAATTTAAGTAACTAATTAATAATGTTTCTTTCAAAAGTTGGTCTCATTATACATATGTATGACAGAATAATAATATTTAACAAAAATTTAGAAAAAGGAATTATTAATTTGTATAAAGCTAATGTTTCTAATTTACATTTCTGAAAATTAATATTTCTAAATGTAATATGCGCTTAGTCATTAGTGCTTATCATATGAACTCACGCTTACTAGTTACATTCAAGGTCGAACCATGCCAGGTCAGTACTCAATATTGTAGACCGCTAAGAACTAAAATTACTTACAACCAAAGCATGTAAATTTTCCCAGAGTGTATGCACGGGTGCTTAACCCCATCGTCGGCAAAAACTCTCAAGGACATGTTGCCAAAGTACTTAACGAAGAGGAAGTTCGGACGATGACGACGACACGACGGGAACTTGCCAAAAGTCCCCTCATACAACGATAGTATGAGTATGTATATGTATGTACACCGTTCCCCATTAAAACGAAATGCTATTTCGCTATTCGCGGTGCGCCATTAGGTATATGGAAATGGCACATAACCAGGACGATAAGTGCGGAAGGGGTTGAGAAATGAGGAAGTTCCCCCACGGTAACCGTCCTGGTTCTTCAGCTTATCTTGTGTGACTCGTCGACATACATGTCGTCCTTATCTCCTTCGTACCATATTACACGCTATGCACAACGGCGGCTGGCTATTTTCGAGTGAGAAACCGGGCGAGTGCTCACAATGGAGAGCCGAGACACTTTAAACATAAAGAGCCTTAACTTCCCGGGAGATTAGATTTTTAAAGCCTCCACGCTCTCGTGATTCTTGGCTCGTGCTAACGCCTCGATCATCATATCTACGATTGTGAGAGCGCGAAAGAAGAGCAAGATCTTAACGATATTTTTGACTGAACAATTGATTAATTACTAGTGATCAAGATTTTTTTTAATTATGGAAAATTGCTGGCATCATTTTTCTAATATCATTCAATCTTATTCAATATTTACATCATAGATTCATGAATAAATCACAATAAATTACCTCTCGTTTTTGCATGATTATATAATGCGTAGTTGTGCTTCTAGTTGAGCAATATTTCAGTACTGTACTTTAAATCACATAGACTTATAACACTCGGCTGAGAATGTGTCATTGATCGCAAGTCGCGCCCACGACTCGGTCCCTGCGGTCGTACTCAACCGTGAAATTACAACGGCACAGTGGCAAACGCGACGTGTCACCGTCTTCCGGAGTGCGAAACTGGCGAGATTACTTCCAGTCGGTACCCAAGTTTTTCTATGCAAATTCACAAAACGCGTCCGTCGACGCTACGTCGCGCGCGCCCGTCTCGCGTGTCGTTCGCAACATAGAAAATTACTTTAAAATGTATGAATGTACTTATTTAAACGCTTTTCCTCTTCGTGAATTCGCTCTTGTGTCAGCAAGTTCGTCGTGCGATCCAATTCACGACAATGATTCAGCAGAGAGAAAGAGAGAGCGAGAGCGCGAGTAAGAACCGTACTACGCTAATAGTCGCATGATTCGTCGACGAAAAGTATAGTTATTCCGCGTCAAATAAAAAAGTATCGTCGGGCATATTTGCGGGGCTGGAACGACGTGGCTGCTTCGTGCGAGACGAACCTAGCTGGTCCCACGATTGCACGATTGCCTGTCTGCACCGGTAATGACTATCGACCGAAAAGTTTCCCACAGCCGTCTTTAGCGCTGTCTGCGTTCATATCGTGTCCGTATTTCCTGGTAGGAACCAGACGAGTTGCAGCGCGCTGGTGAAATCAAAGCGGCCGAGTTATACCGCCTGGTAGATTGTCGTTTAGAAAGCGCACACGCTCGCGCGAGACATCATTTCGCGGCATCGATCATTTCGCGCAATAGTCAGGCTGAAAATAACTTTACGAGCAATATTACGCGAAATATCATGATGTGACATTTGACCACAGCGTCGATAAATTTAATTATATTTATCGAATTTTGTTGAAAGTATTAGAAAATGTGAGAAAATTGGATGATTGAATTAGCAGCGATGAAGAAATCACACATCTATAATTTATAATTAACCTTTAGGGGACGAGAGTATATTTTTAAATTTTTCTTAGATACGCTGAAAAAAAATTTACTAAATCTTAATACATATTTTTATAGTAGTACTGTTTATTTACGTACATAAATATTCACTCAATAAAAAAAATGATAATAAATTAAATTAATGATTCTTGTACTAAATAAATATATTACATTTAGTAAATATTTAGAAAATACTCAAAACTATTTAAACAAATATTTATTAAAATTTATATATTTTTTTAAGTATGTTTTTTTCAGTGTTTGTTACAATTCATTATTGCATTGTACTCTTTGCCTCAAAATATGACACTAAAAGCTATATCACTATAGCTTTTCTGTTAAAAGGTTAAAAGTTCGATAAATATTAATCAACATTTTCCAAAAATGTTGCTAATATATATAACAATAACTTAAAATGATAAACCACAACATTAATTCATAAAATCAAATCCCTTCAAAGTAAGATTACGTTAACGCGCCGGTTCACGAACAAACTATCTAAAAATTGATAAGCCTAAAGCGTTAAGTTATTAAGCTGTAAAGCCGCTTCACAGAATCGGACCTTGATCGATCGAGAAGTACTATGTCCACATAACGCCACAGTAGCTTCCATCCCGAAACGAGGTTGTGCACGTAGTAAACGAATCGCTCGATTAAGCGCCGTAATCGCGAGGCACTACGAATCAGAGCCCGTGATACACATGAAGGGATGTAAACCTACGCGATTACGTACGTACGTGAACTCAATGGGTACACAGAGGGGAAAAGGAACAACGTGGTCGGGAAATGAACCGGTGCTAGGTCTGTACGCGCGTGTGTACGCGCGTGTGTACGTGTGTGTACACGCGTGGTTTTAATGAAGATAGAGAAGATGAGGCTGGTATGGGAGATATTCGGCTCAATGTCGGATAGTGCGAGCGAGTTAAAACCACGTAATTAACATAGCTAATTGCGAAAGTATAGTGTCGTACCGACCGTCAGTCTATCACGTCGGTTTCGACTCGCCCACGCGAGGTACCTCCATTTGCGGGATGATTCGGTTAAACGATCCCGCCGGAATCGCAGTGCCTGAAGCGAACAAAAGCCTCCCCCCGTTGATCGACGGCCAGGTGGATTATTTTACGAACGACGAAACGATTATGCCAAGCTTATTACACATAGTCGCTTGCATGAACAGAATAATGTGGTATTTAGTTTGACGAAATCAGAAGGAAACGAGTAAAAATGCTAAAATATATTTATTACTAATTTGATGCAATTAATGATTATATAAAAAAAAAAAATGAAAAATAGATTAATCATTTTCACGCGGAAAATAATCGCGCTTAAAAAGATAAATTTATAAACGAAAAAAATAGATTCCTTTTTAGAAATATTACAAATGAGAATAAATGAATTTATCGTATGCATAAATAGAAAACTAGTAGCTTATTAATCCTTAGTTGGCAGTGGCTAATTTATTCGAGACTCGAAGACGTTAATTTTGAAAAATTACTCTTCTTTATATTATATAATAAATATTTAAAAAATCAAATTCCAAAACTGCAACTTTTTACTGCTGCTTTATGAAGTATATTTATATGTGGATTGACTTTTTGATTATCTAATTACTAATAGAATACGAATCAAGATGACCAACTAAGAAAAAAAGTTGTAATACCATAATTTAACTGTAATTTATAACCATTTTCGATGCGGTAATTATATATTTTTTGTAAAATTATTATTACTAACATTACAGCAGTAATAACTATAATAATGGAGCTTCTAACTATAATTATTTTAGAAGAACAAAGAATTTATAATCATAAATATCAAACACTTTTCTAACCATTTATTTTATCATACAATTATAATCATAAATATCAAACAGAACTTTTTTATTAGTGCAGTATATTATCATAGTTCCCCGAAAGATGTATTTTCTGAGATATTAAGACATCTCTTAACAAATTTATAAATATCAGATATCTATCAAAAAAAGATATCTATCTCTCTGTTATACTCCATAATAAAATCAGTTTGCAGAATCGGAAAGAAACATAAAATTGTAAAAAATTCTTACTATTGTGCGCGCATCCCGTATGCCACACTCAGCTAGGAGAATTCAACGGCCATGAGCAATCGCATAAATTGCTCAACGTGCGTGCTACGCATTCGTTTACGGGGCTTCTCGTTGCGATGCAATTAATTCAAGCGAACTAGAAATCCTCGAAACCCGCACCCTTTCTCTCTCTCTCTCTCTCTCTCTCTCTCTCTCTCTCTCTCTCTCTCTCTCTCTCTCTCTGTGTCTGTCTGTCTGTCTGTCTGTCTTTGTCTCTCTTTCTGTCGGAGTGTCTGCATCGATTTCGCGCGCGTAGGATAAACTTGATCACGAAAGGGCTTGCCAAACAAGGGTTGTGAACATCAGGAGAAGTTGCGCGACTGCCGACGTGTATAGGTTCGTCTAAACTTCTCTAAGCCTGAAATCGGAGATTTCTGTAAACCGCCGCATGATGGAAAACCTAGACGGAGTTTTTTGCATCTTTCACCAAGTTCGATACTGTGATGGGATATACAATGGGATATATGTATAGGATATAAAAATAGGATGTAGAGTCTCATCAGATAATTAGAATTTGTTAACAGCCATTGCGACGATTAATTTATACGGGAATATAATCATAACTATGAATTTATGTCATTATGAACTCTACGTATTTCAATTTTAAGAGATAATTAAATAAATTGTTGGATACTGAATAATAAATTTATAGCAAAATTGATTTTCGGTAGTAACATGGAAATACAATTGTATTTTATCCAATCGTCCGTGTACAAACATATTTTTTCATTACAGCACATATTCATGATCATTGATGCGAAATAAAAGTATTGATATACATGATCATCGACGCAAAATAAAAAAATGTAGATATACATTACATCGATCAGATTTATACTTTATAATGATTTTTATCCTCATAAGATGTAGCGGTTTGAAATACATTGATACTATGTGAAGATATGTGAAAGAGAGAAGAGGAAAGGGGAAAGAGGGAGAGAGAACACAAAAGATAAACTTACATAAGCGCTTCAGTATCGTTTGTCACGTTGGCACATCTGATATTTTTGCAAACTGCCTCGGACGGGAAGTCGATAAACGTCATACATTATTTTCAGAAATGCAGTAAGCTATTGTGCCACAGCGAAGACGATGTAAGTTTTGCATTTTTATTGCCTCGCCCAGCTTCGCTCGTATGTATTGCACGAAGTATATGCGTATGCGACGTGCGAAGTAATAACCGCGAAACATGGGTATACAAATAATATAGACATATGGGTCACGAATAAAAGCGAAGGGTAAGAAGAGAAAATTTGTCGCAAGAAAGATAAAAATCTCCGCTTATTCCGATTATATGCAACTTCTACAAGTATCTTCAGTCAACTGCATTTTCTTTTATTCACGGTTGCGAACACTGTCCATAATAACGTTAAGAAACAAATGAATCATAAAATTTCCAACAACGTACTGTAAGGTAATCCAATTTTGCGGAAAGTCGATTCCGAGGATCGGGCGAGCTGTCACGGCTGTGAATGCAAATAAGCTAATGATATTATACAACTTGTACCTGACGCTTCTAGAGAGAAGGTACTCCACAGGACCGGCGCCTGATCAGGAAAGCGTCCTATGTATGCCCCGCGGATAACACTGGCTCGGTAATTCATTTCCGAATGCATTACACCGACATGGCTTCAAAGCGCTTTCCGTTAACAGGGGTCTCGTACGCGGTACTGTAATTGATTTACTCCCTGTAACCTTAACGGATTGAGTTGTATTACTCCGCGTGTCGTATATTCGCCGTGAGCGCAAAAAAAAGACATGCAAACAACGGACGTGGACCAACTGCCCACAGGGCAACAGCCAAGCTTTCTTATCGCATACAAATATGCATATATACGTACGTATACACATATAATATATGCATCTACATATAACGAAAAAAATTTTCTAAATCTTAATACATATTGTTTTGATAGCACTAAGTAAACATTTACTTACAATAAATAAGTATTTATTCAATAAAAATAATAAGTTAAATCACACAATTGATTAAAATTTTTATATCAAATAAATATATATTTATATTTAGTAAATATTTACTTAGAACTATTCAAACAAGTATTAAATTTAGTTTTTTTTCTGTGTATATATATACATAATACACACATATTACATATACATATTATTACGTGTGTAAATATATACCTATACATATATGTATAAAATATATATTTATCTATATATCTATACATATACATATATACTGTCGTGGCACTGGGGTGTCCCGTGCTATTGGACGCGTCATTTCATAAAGCTCGTTTTTTTTCGCGTTAGAGCGCACACACCGGTCCATCGATAAAAATTACAGTATCCGCCACCGCTGTGCGTTCGCGATTGCACTTCGCCGGGGTCGCGTAGCGTGACAATATGGGAATTTAATACCGCAATGTGCCGGGGAAAGGTGGCCGGAGGGGTTGAAATAACGCCGTAATAACTGCTTTCGGCGGCAAACAAAGAGGAGAATAGCAGACGAGAGAAAGAGAAAGACGGAAGTTGACTCGCCTCTCGCATCCTCTCCGGTACCCTATCGACCCCACGAGAGGCGTTGTATCGCACTGGCACGAGCAAACGGAATTTCGTTAATTTCCCTCCTGCCCGCCCTTCGCGTCGACGTAGATGCTTGGCGACGGCGCATCGTAATTTCCCGCGCTCGCGCGTTTCTCAAGTAAATTGCCCGTATTATAATGTCGAGCGGACTGCTTAATTATCGTTAGCCCCGGACAGGGTAACCTTCTTGCCGCGAAACATTCGCGGTGATAATTCCGCTAGATTGTGTACACGTTTCGCGAGAATGAACCACGCATTTACATTGCGTGCACCGACTTATAGGAGCCATTGAATAGAATCTCCTTTCATTTTATAACCTCAATTGATAACGTGAAACGATATAAAGTGAAATTTGTTCGTGTAAACTTCTTAAGATATTTGTCAAATTAATTATAATTTTCAAAGGAAAGAGCTTTTGTTTCTTTTGTATTGATAAGTTATGTATGCTCTCAAAGCAGGAAAAAGCTATTAGTGTCCGAGAATGCATTATTTAATTATTTTAATTAAAAAAGATGAAGACGTAACCTCCATTTATAATGTTATTATAAAATAGTTAAATTAAAAAAAAATGTTTGAAATTAATGAAAATAAATCAGCCAAATTATCGCTCTTTAATATTATTGCATTGTATTATTTTATATATGATTTTCATTGAATGTCTAATTCGCAATAATAATGGTAATGCTTATTACAAAAATTTTGTATTTTAATCTATATTTATATTACTTGCTTAAAATAACTTGATTAAAATTAATATTTCTTTCCCGAGGCACCTCGCAATCCTTAAAAACTGATTACAGATTTTTAAGATATTCCAAAAAGGAAAGAACGGGGCACTTCATTCCGTCGGATCAAGGACAGCAACTTGGTCGTCGTAAGATGTGAAATTGCGCAGGAAGGGAAAATATCGAGGTTGTATTCTCTCGACCGCCAAGCTTCTTCCTTGCGAGGGATCTTAAATCGGGCGGCAGGTGCGCGTGATAGCAGCAGAAATTTAATCAGGTGTATCCCGCTATTACATAACGGCCACGAGCGCGCAATAAAGAATTTACACTTCTAATTGACAGTTTCGTCGCGCGTGTTATTGTGTTCGCACACGATCTATAAATATTTCCGCACTTTCTGCGCGATGTTTAAATGAATTTTATTATACTTTTACTTCCATTTATAGTACCAGCAGTATACTGGAAGTGTTTCTTGCGTCCGTAATCGCAATTAATTTTCCATCGCAAGTAGAGAATATTCATTTAAAATATAAATATCTCGGTACTTGCATTTTACTATTCCACGAATATCAATTTAAATTACAAATTATATTCTTCAAGAATAACTGAAATCCTCGAAGAAATATGTGTCGTAGAAACAAGACTGTTGTAATATCACGAAAAGAAGTTCACATAAATAATGACTTACTATATTCAGAATTGCGACGATATTTAATATCGAAGAGAGATGCGTGCGATCGCAACAGAATTTTAATCGGCGAACCATAACCAAAAACTTCCTCCTCGATTCTCGAAGATCCCACCCGGAATGTTCGCGCGAGAGTCAGCACTCGTCTTCACGGCCGTTAAAATGCAAATCGTCGAACACCATGCGAATTCCCGGTATCGAAAATTTTAATATTACAACATTCACGTGCGTGATTGGTCGCCCGTTCGCGCGAACACATCGAGGCAATTGAAGGGGCTGCAGAAAATGCCTGCCCGGAGAAGAACAGGAGGATACCGAGAGAAGCGAGATTGCGGTACTTATGGAAATTAAAATCACTCCCCGACAAATATTCGCAAGGAACAACTTACGAAACTCCGAAGTTTAATCTTGAATTTGATTAAGCCAGGCCCATGCCCTCCCCTCCCGCCGTCGCGACGAAAGTCGCATTCACCCCCTCCGGCTCTCACCACGTCTTCGCGAATTAACTGACCGTGCTCGGGATTGTTCGGTAATAAGGTAAAAGCGCTTCTCGTTTGTTCACGCCTTTACAGCAGCCGATATAAAATTAATTTCCGGCATGAGGAAGTGTAGTAAATTGCATGGTGTATATAATCAGCCGGGCATACCCCATGTCTCTGTGATTGAATAAGCTAATCAAAAGAGATAGCATCATTCGAAAATGAGTTTCTCTCTAAGAAATTTGTGATAGTTCTATCGTTATTTTCTCGCATGAAACTAATGAGTAACATTACATTATCGTATATAAAAATGATGTTCTACACGTATTAATTAAATTTTACACATTTTTAATGATTTTCTTATTTAGCAAAATGTTCTAATAAGAAGTGCCAGCGATATAATACAAAACTAAAGAATATATATAAGTATCATAATACAATAACACAAAAATTTTTTTTTAAATTACAATAGTTAAGTATTAAATAATATACGTATACAGAATTTATGTTGTTTTAAACTCGTCAATTTCTTAAAATGTATAGATTTGCATAAATTACATAAATATGCGTCGCATTTTGGGATGAAATGCGTCGATCAATTAAATTATTCAGGAAATGTTATAAACGAGAGCGATTATATTAAAATATTAGTTCGACATACTCGTGTTACCCGCGCGTTAAATTATTAACGTACGCTTTGTGTTTCATCCAAAATTAAAACCGCATTGCAGAAATTGCATCAATGAATATCGTAAACATGTTGCGAACATGAATATAATTAGATGGTTTTTGCTATCATCAAGCATCTTGATAACAAAACTAATAAATAACTTTCATAGCAGTCTTTACAGAAAATAATATAATGACATATTCTATATCATTATATTAATTATATGTATAGTATAATGAGCATTAATTTATTTAATAAAATAATTACACTTATTTCGTTTAAAATTCACTTATTAACAGATACGATTTTCATATAAGATGCAACAACAAAGTAAATTTTTTAGGGGACATTTTTTAATTATTTTAATTAAAGAGAGATATAATTTCGTAATTGAAATGCAAATCGTAAATAAGAAACCATGATGTTGGTATATTAATTAGGGTGTGACGCATATATATAAGCGATATCTCTATGTGAGGCTCTTTACATTAAAAGCACTTATTAAAAGAAAACATTTGAGAGGAATAAGTTTGTCAATTCATTACGGTATTGTTTCACCTAAAAGGGTTCTTCATGAGAAATCCGCCGAGACAGCGTTGCTAGGCTAGGAAATATCCGGTTTAAGCGACAGGTCGGTGCAGCTGGTGTCGCGAGTAAGCGAAATTATCTGAAATTTCAGCGTAATCGGAAGCACTGGTTGGCTGGCGACAGGAACAGGACGAGCGCGGAACATACGGGGCGGGGAGAGACGGAATAGGGATAATTTCGGTTCTCGCACGGCAAAACATCGCGGTTAACCCTTTGCGTAATTGGCGTAACACCGGTGTTTATAGCACTGCACTGGACGTTGCAGCTAGCGTTGTGTGTGCATCCGTAGTATTTGTGATCACGAATGCACGCGTGCGTGCACATACATCATATCCATCTGAAAGTGATTGCAATATAATTTTTTTCTATGTCCCTTCAATTTAATTAAATTCTTTTTGCAATAAATGTGTGCAATATTTGGTACCATACTTACAATAATTTTTTCATTCAATTTTATTACGGATTATGAGACGTTTTACATACCTCAATAATAGAATCTTATTATAATATATGTACACACACACACAACGGAAAAATAGTTTTGCTGAAGTAAAATTTAAAATTTTAGCTAAATACAGACTTGCAAAAAATAATGTTATTGTACTATTAAAATAATTTATATAAGAGGTTCAAGCTGATTGTTAGCATGTAAACATTTTGCAGCATTTCTCATTATATTTGAATTTTCTACACAATTATTTTGATAATTTAACAAAAAAAATTTTATTTTCCAGATTTAGCTAATTTTTTTATATAATAGATACTTCAACAAAATCACTTTTTCCGTGTATGTGTCATCTCATGAATATTACAAAATTTTGGAAAATTATGTACGAATTTTAAAAGGTACAATAGTATTATTTTAAAATCACAATTTCAACATCTGCCGATTTGTAACGTTAAATAACAAATTCGCATTGATTTGTTGTTAAAAAAAATCATTAAATGAACTTGCAGCGGAGAATACTATTTCTGGATATTATACTATATTTGTAAATGCATCTCTCTGTTTCCGCGAAACGCATGCGGAGCCGTGTTTACCCAATGCGTGAGGTGAGCGAGACATGGTCTTGATCCGCGCAAGATACCGCCAGAGTTACACGAGCCGCAAAACGCGAGACCTCCGGGTACATTTACAGTAAACGTACCGAGACGAGTTGTATCCGTAGTCGCGCGCAAGGGAGATGACCCGGAGGAGCTGAAAGTTAGCGCGTTAGAGTGTCGCTTGTGTACTTCGTTCCTTACGCGCGTATCGTAAAAGGTGTATTTTTTACGCGCTAGAGCAAGCAAGCGTGAAGAAGTTTGTTGGAGAATTTACCTGCAACGAACGTACTTTCCTAACGCGAGATGTTCGCGAGTGAATAGAACCTTCATCGATATAATCTGAACATTGTCGCAGTCGAAATTTATGGAAAATGTAAATTAACGAATAAATTAAGACTTACAATACGGAAATAAAATAAAATTGTTGTGATTTCAAGAGTTTTATAAAAATAATAAGATTGGAAGACCGCTTATGTTAAATACATTACTTTAAACTAAAAAGCGTCAATAACGGTCTGAACGTTAAGATGTTGAACTATTCTAAATTCATTTTAAATGAATTAATTTCAGAAATTATAATTGCGTGCCGATATGGTTGTCGGACTTTCAACGCAATCAAATCTAAAATATTAATAATCCCTCCAAAATTTTCCAACTTAAAAACTGTAATAAACTTTTGTCATAACATCGCTTGACATCGTTGAGTTTAAATGTTACATCCAATTGTATCATGGCTTATTTTTTATTAAATATAACTTTTTTATTAAATATAACTTTGATAATTGTGTGTTTCTATCGTCGTCTAATTTACATCTTTGAGACAATACGAGGTATATATGTTTTATTTAATTTGCATTTTAATTTAATTTACTATAAATGTACATCGATAATTTAATCTATAACGCAATGTTAATGTATTATTTATTATTGAGATTGTAGAATTGCGAAAAGTGAGAGGTGATCTCATTTGATAGTTTTACATATGGACCACATTTTATGAATACAACTAATTTTTCACTGGACAATATAATTTGACCGAATTTTCTGATAATGTATGTAAGAGTGTTTGTTATTTTACATTGAAAATGACCCGATCGGTGTCGAAACGTTTGTATATATACGTTTATTAAAGATCTTACATTACAATTGGTTCATTGTCCTTTTTTTTATTTGATTTATGCTAATTGAGCCATATTAACATTTATTTATTTGTAATAAACTTATTGCGAAAAATAAACACGATACAATAAATGGAATATCGAGAAGCGCTCAAAACTAGGATGCAAAATATGCAGTGGAAAAGAGAGACGATTATAAATATAATTAAATTTAACATCGATGTACAAATAAATTATTGAAAAAATGATTGTTTAAAAATATTTTAGAAAAAAATTTCAAAACTTTTTATGTCGCTTTTAAAATAAATCACAGAGTTTCCAAATGAGCATTTCAAGATAATACACTTGATAATATCAAAAGAACAAGATGAACGTGCAGGGCAAAAAATTTGGACACTATTAAATGAATACACAGGAATGCATCGTGCCGTAATGATGCACACGAACGCAAAGGTGAGCACATCTGCCTAGCAACACGTGCGCATCTGCACGAGGAGCATCGCTCGACGGGTGCGACGCATCTGTTCGTTCGTTGGTAATACGCGTCTTCACGAGGCGCTCCAGCATGTAAATGACGAGAACAGAATGGGAAGGGATTGACGATAGCGGGAGGAAGAAAGAGGAGTGACCGCATCAGAAGAGGAGAGACGAAAGGGTGAGGGAGTACGATCGGGGGCAAAGGGTGCGCGAAAGCGAGACAGAGGGCGCATTCAAACACTGATAAGAGACTCAATTATCGAACTATCACAGGACGGTCGGTTCCGTTTGCATTTCCAATTATTTGCTGGGAAACGGTCTGCCAATACCGTACCGGGTACTCTCGATAACGTGGACCTCTCTCCGCATCTCGGACACCGTTGTCTGTTCCCCACACGCACACCGTTTTCCACGATACTCCACCCTCTATCTCTGCCTTTCCCTCTCAAACCCACTGATGGTCTAGTCTAACTAACTCCGAGGTCATGATTCACTGTCGCTTTCTGGATTAATTACGGTTCTATTCGCAGATACGCGAATCCAAAAAACTATCTGATTTTTAAAAGTTAAATATTTAAATTTTTTTAATGATAGGAAATTGAACGAAGATATAAATAGCGTGATAGAACAAAATCAAGAGAATATTATGATTTATTAAATATAAGTTTTCTCCTCATATACAAAAGTAATTATCGATTATATGTATAGTATATGAAAAACTTATACCTATAAATCATCATATCCTGAAATAAAATATATATATCATGGGATTCTGTATTTTTCGAATATACTTGAATATACTATATTCTAAAAACTATCCAATAATGATAGAAAAAATGGACAAACTAACTAATCACAAGAAACTTTTCCTGCAGAGACTCTATGAAAACTTAAAGAACATACTTTCACGAGTTTTCTTTTAATATATATTCTAAAGATACTCCAAGGGCTATCAGATATGCGACGTATCATCGACAAGAGCAATATTCCGAAAGCAGAGATTGCTTCGAGCCATTACATAATCTCTGAGGAAATCATTGCAGATCCCGTTCTGCGTACACCATGATGTCAATGGGACTGACACACCATAGATTACAGACTACTTGATTGCGAACTCGAAATCCGTTAATCTGAAGATAGGGTAGTATCTAGCGCGATCATTATATCAGTCGCGCGCTTTGAAGCATTAGCAAACGCGGATGAATACGCCTCTACGAAGAGCAAGCGCCAATTAAAACATCCACGAAGCTCCTCGCCGTTTCTGATTCGTCAGTGAAAGAGCCCTTTGAGCCGTTTCCACAGTAAAGCTCAAGGCAAAACACTAATATTAAATGTTATTTACACTGCGCACAATGGCTCTCGTGGCATAGGATTGAGACTGTTAGGTGGAAGTAACTAACGGAAAAGCATAGCTGGTATCTCGGATTTACGCTTGTATTCGGAACAGAATGAACATTATGCGGTGTAAATTAAAGCGGCGAGGTGGGTGCTAATTTATTAAATTTATTTCCTTTCTCCGCTTTTACGCATTAACTTCCGCTTCGTAGCTACATAAAAACGCAGGCCATGTAATAATTGAAGGAACTTGATTGGACGATTGTTAAGCGTAGATATATTAGGTATTATTAAAGAGTAAAGACATGTATATATATATATATAAATATTGATATAATAAAAAAAACAAGACTAAATATATATATGTATATTCTAAATATATACGTAGGTATTCTTACATTACAATGTTACTGTAATATTATTTTTTATATGCATATGTTGTTGCAATATATATTATATTTCGTGTATAAATAAAATTTTATATCTTTATAAGTATTGGAATAATTTAGATTAATTCTTATTAGTATTGAATGAAATAAATCTGACATGAATCAAAGATTAAAATATTTTTTTCATTCAATTTCGATTATATTTAAAATAACATAAGAAATAGTTGGCAAATGTATTCATAGCCAGATAAGAATTAACAATATATGTCGAACGTGATCGGCATTCTTTCGCCCTTGACATTTCTCTGTAACTCGCAATTCGTTTGCTGGAGTCCGAGCGTTCTTTCACTCCAATTCTCGCTCTCACACGAGAGTCATTAATTTAAACGGTTAGCCGTCAGAAGCGGCGCGCAAAGAGAAGGGAGCTGTACGAAGCACAGGACGAGCTCAGAGAAATCAATCGTCGAGGATCAGGGAAATAAATCCTGAATCTATAGAAAACGATCTTATACAACTTTTTCTCGTCACACCGAGCTTTCATGATTGTTTTCATTCTTATTCGCGAAAATTAAGAATAAAGAAGGTAAAATCCTCGCAAATAGCGTAATACGCGATTAAAGAAACTCTCTTTTAAAAATGTATTAACGCGAATACTCCGGTCTGCGGTTAAGATCGTTACAAACCGATCAACGTCGTAACGGATAAAGGTAAAAACGTGCTTACAAAGACAGAGCGACAGCGATTACGTCAGCAATGAGGTCGTGAAACGCCATAGTGTGCATGGGGAATCGATGAAGGACAGTAGAAAGGGGCAAATCCCAGGAGCATACGATGATCGATTGAAACGTTAACGAAATAAAGCAGCGCATCAGTCGCGAAATCTCTCCGCTCTCCTCTCCATTCTCAGCCTCCTCTGAAGGGATGATTAAAATTCGAAGAGGGGGTGCGACGTGGACACACCGATGGACGAGACCCCAGATGATAAGTCAGCGGGCCCTCCTCTATCCGACAGCGAATCGTTAATCATGCGATTTGACACGGAATGACATCAAACGCTGATTTACAATAGGGTGAAAAGCTCCTGGATTTCTCGTCGGAAACCGGTGAGAAATTGTTTCGATCTTTTGGCACTTATTGTTTCTGCGTCGAGCGAGAGTCTTATAAAATTTATGAATTAAAGTATTATAGTTATGAGATGAAGAATAAAATAGATAAATAGTATCAATAATAAGAATAATTTATAAAAAAAGTTTGATAAAAGTTGGTTTTGTGTAACATTTTCAAATAAAAATGGTCAATGCACACTTAAAAATTAAATATCGTTGGATCAATTATGTCGATTCTTTGTAGATTTTTGTGAGAACGTTATTAAAGAATTAAATAGTGGATATATTTTGATTAAATATTAATAATATATCAATAATCATATTTAATAATTTTTATTTGAAAATTTTTAAGTAACTTTCATTAAACTTTTTTTCATAAATTATTTTTATTACTAGTACACAATTTGTCTATTATTCCTTAACCTATTATATACCATTTTAATTTCATTAATTCTATAAGACTCTCTCAACGCAGAAATCATAAATGTCAAAATTCGCTATAATTTTTCCTCAAATATATTGCGCACAAAGCAATCGATCTGAACTATTAACGACATAAAAAAGGTACAATTAATCGGTTCAAAGTGACTTATATACGATAAAAGTGCTTATATACGATAAAAGAGGTATCGAAAATTCTAATAAACTTGATAGAACTAGACAGTTTTGTCAAGCGATTCATTCTATTCTTATCCACATGAACCCGTCATCCCGTATTATAACATGTATATACGACGCAGTGACTCGAACCGTCCATAGGATATTCATGAGTCACCGTCTCGCGTTTACGTTGATCGCGATTTTTTTCAGACTATGAGTAATAGCGGGCGCCATAGATGTTATTTAATGCAAATATCCCAGAAATGAAGAGAAAAAGTCAAGCGTGCAATGAAGATATTCAAAGAACAGCGGATAAGAGATAATAACTCGTGTTATAACTATTAATACTTCAAAAGGTGGCACGCTGCAAATATGACATTCATACATCGATAATTTAATGTATGTATATATAATACAAGTTTCCTCAATTAATATTGTAAATATTATATTTGAAACTTTATTATTATTTCATAATTATTTCTCTTTATATTTTCCTGAACTTGTACTTGACCATAGATTTACCCATATGACATTTCGTCATAAGCAATACACAGTGTACATTCTATTTAAATAGATCCTGTATATGATCTACACTGAAAAAAATGCATGTAATTTTACATGGAAATTACATGTTTATGACTGGAAAATTATCCAAATTACTTAAATATGATTGGAAATTTACTGGAAATTGTAAATTTCCAATCATATTTAGATAATTTTCCAGTCATGAACATGTAATTTCCATGTAAAATTACATGCATTTTTTTCAGTGTAGACTTTCTCAACAAGTTTTTAGTCATTCAATGAAATAAAAGCCTGTTTTGCTTCATAATTATTATTTCTTAATCTTAACATATAATATAATTATATTAAGTCACAAGATCGATAACTATTTATATAGAATTAAATACGCCTCGTTTAGAATTAAATCGAAAACGAAGCGAGATGTAACTTTGGACAAAAGTCGAAAAATCTTTCACAATGCGCTGCGTTAGGCATCGGAATTCCAAACCCGTACGCTCGCCTGTCCAATGATCCCGTTCGAAACCATGCTCAACTTTTATAGGTTTCGAACGAGGGTCGAGAGATCGGAGCGTGATATAAAAGTCGGTCAAGCGTGGTTGTTCTTTCTTCCTTGCTTTTCTCTAAGCGTAACGCCGACGATATTAACTTTCTTTTCGCAGCACGTCGATTCTATGTTGATAAGGTATGGTGGAACGTAAGCGGAAAAATGCGCCCATCCCACCTGGAATCTCACCCTCCTGCATCTATAAGGAGAAAGGGAAGCGCGGTAAAAATTCGCAAAGAAAAATGTGATAACTTTTGATGCACGCCGGTGAGATTTAAAGCGACCATTTGGAACGACCGCAAAGACGCTTGCACAGGCGAGAGCTTCTCACGGAAGATTTATCTGCGTCACACTGAAAATTTAAGTATCGACGATGCCGGCTTTACCTTAATTGATATCCATGCTTCTAGAGTTGGAAAGAATTCGATTCATAGATCAGAAATTCAAGCAACAATAAATTTTTAAAAAGTCCACCCAATAAGAAACGATATTTATTCTCGAAGAAAAAAAAACCAAAAGTAATGGTATAAGAAACTGTATGCAAAATTATCTCAGTATTGGAAATTATTTTGATATTAATTTTTTCGAAAATTAATCATGAAACTTGATTGTTTACTCCATTGTTTCATTTTTTAATCGTCATCGGCTTCAAATTGGATACAACTGTAATTGTTTCCAATTTAAAGGCAATGAATTTGAAGAGCAGCTGTCTTTTCAACCACATTAGTAACTAAGAAACAATAAAAGATAAGAAAAAACAAGGAAAACAAGGAAAAGATTCCTCCCACATGATCTTTGTCAATTAGGCGATAATTAACTTTATTTCCCGCGAATTCCGGAGATATTGATTCCGTTTCGCTTATTTTCTCATCAATGGGGAGATCTCGCGAAAGCAACTGTTGTAACGTAACTAACTTGTAGACGGGAGGAACACGAAGGGCTCTCGGGTAGTAATAAGATGGCGCCTAATCTCAGTTAAGAAGAGTAAATAATCAAGCCGAGTGAATGACTACCAATTTAATCAAGCGCTACCCGAGATTACGAATCCAAGATTGTTCATTTAATTTAAGTAGCAACTTCCAGCTTTTGTGCTTGCTAATTCGATAAAAAGGTATTAGCATCAATTTGTGCCGCAGAAAATAAACCAAATAAATATCAAAGATAAATATAACTTCATTTACCAACCGTCTGCTTTGTTTGACAATCTAAATACTCACATTTATCAAGAATGAGAATTCAGTTAGATATCAGAGTCAAATGCAATAACTGTTTTCTCTCTTCTTTTACATAAAATAACAATTTCTATAAATTCATTTAATGCGTATTTTCGCACATTGGAAAAAATTGAATACAAAATAAAATCGTTCGCTTCTGCGAAGCTTTTACGTAGTTTACGCTCTACGAAAAAACAATCCACGCGCGTGCATGTCACGCAGATAAAGCGTAGAGAAGCCACGTAGACGTAATTTTATATTCAACGTCACATAACTTTGATATCAAACGTGGATTTAATTCGCTCTTGCACCCGTTGTGCAAAGATTCCGACTAGGCGACAGGAAAAGTATACGCAGATATGCTTTACAGAGCGATGGTGTATTACCATTTCACTCACGTTCACGCGGATTCCTCTTGATATTCAGATTGGAATCACGCTAATTCATACCGCGCTACAGAATCGCCTTGCATGCGGCGACCACGCGGACAGAAAGATCCTTCGATATTCAAGACCTTACGTCGAATTTGCATTTAGATAAAATACAGCGTCAATATTGGCGGAACCGCGATCAGATACTGTTCACACGAAAACCTAATAAACAGTGCGGTCGTCTTGCCAAATAATTTAATAAACAAGACAAGTATATAGCCAACATAGATTAATTGAATGTTTTTTGAGCAAATCGAGCGATAGCCTGCAATCCAAGATTTGCATAAATATAGTATTGAAAATTATTCAAATTACACAAAATAATATTGCATTTAACATTGCACACACAATCGTATTTCAGTTGTAATATGAAACTCGTGTTTTCCTAAGCACAAAATTATTCGATTGTGCAATCCACAAATGCGACAATCTCGCATGGAATGGTATAAAAAGATTAAGTACGGATAAGTGCGTAATTGCGGAGCTCGAATTAGCTCATGCACGAAGATGAAATCGAGGTTATCGCCGCACCAAAATGGCGAGACAGTTCGAGATCGAAAACAATCGAGGTTCGTTACTAGAACGGTAACTCGATAGCCGCCGCTTAATGAGCGTTTTCAGCAAAATCCTAAAGAGGTATTTGCACAAAGCTCCACTGTTAATCGGAACCTAATTAAATGAGGATAGAGCGATAGAGAGAAGATAGCGCAAAATAAACGCCAAATGAGATAAATAGCTGTCGGCGAAAGATCTGCGGAATCTTCATTCGCATATATGCACTTTTCACATGATTTATTTTTATTATTATAATTCAGACTAACCTGGAATCGTCGACGATCTAAATATTTCCAAATTACATTTTAAAAGACAACGTAACGAAATAATAAAATATTCTATCAAATTCTTAGCTCATATTTATCTGTAGATTCTATATTATATAACCTTCATCATAACTTGTGTATTCCTTCAACGAAAAGGCCTATAATTTCAATAAATATAAACATCAATATTAATTTATTGCTAATTTCATTCATTATTTATCATATTTTTTATGTAGCAATACTGTAAGAGTTTTAATTTATATATCAGAATCTAAAAGTATGCATAAAAGAAGTTAGAATATCTTCACTAATTTGCTTACATAATCGTTAATTGCTATATCTCCAAAAACATAAGATAAATATATATAAACCATAAATAAATATAAGAAAAAAGTCTTACTAAACATAAGAATTTTTATATTTTTTCTATAATATAATTAAACAAGAAAAAGCAACTAAGAACTCTATAAAAGTTGTGACAATCTGTTTTCAAGTTTTCATACAAGTATTCAACGAGGACAAGCATGTCTGAGACATCGTTTTTATGCACAACGGCTTTGCATTTCTTAAAAGAGCGTATGAAAAAAAAAACAACCGGTCACGATTCGCATTATCTCGTTTCATCGCTACAACAACGAATCTCTTCCCGTCCCTACGAGTCTCAGACCCTTAAAACAGACCTTCCCAAATTAGGCGGCGAATTCTCACCCGGTCGACACCGCCTACCGGATCCTTTCTGCTCTCATGCATGTGGAACAAAGTCAATGACCCGTTATCACACACAGAAATCAAGAATCGTCGTTGCTGAGATCCACCTACGCTTCCCACGATTCTTTCGATTGTATGGCTTATAAGCGGAGTACTAACGACAGTCATTCAAAATATTATCGAAAATATTGTTTCCTTACAAAAATAAATTCTTAAAGTTATAGTATTCAATAACAAACATGATTATTTTCAAAAATTAATTTTTTCTAATGACATTAATAAACCTGAAGTTTCAAAGATGTATATATATCAGAACAATATGTCTCAATTCAATTTTTTGTTACTTTTCGTTATAAATCATGAAGAAGGATCGTCATACCTATTTATAATTTTTTGTAATACTATCTATAAAAATCTTTTATAACTAAAAATAATAAAATAAAAAAGATAAAATATTAAAGAAATAATCAGAAAAAATTATCCTCTTTTAGTTTCTCTACATTGAAGCAAAACAATTTTTATTTGTTTCCACTCGGTTTCTACGTAATGTTTCGCGAATGTTAACGATGCTCAGCATGATTTCGGGAGCGAATTTAGAAGACGTTATTTTCCTGGATCACCTCTAAAGTCGCTCATCTTCCCACGTTCTCGCCGGCCGGAGTTTTCACGGCTCGGCGGAGAAGCGAAGGAGGAAAAATATTGAAAGTCAGAGCACGACGCGCGATTCTGTTGTATTGCCGGGTGACTCAGCAGTTCCAGCAAGCTCTTTCGCGCTCATTCGAGAAATCATGAACGGACATATGAAACGGGAAGCGAAGCCCGAAGGAAGAAATACGCTTATCATGTCCCAATGGCGAAAATACGGGGAAAATAAAATCCGCGGGACGTGAAGCCTAACCGTACATGACTGGCAGTGCGCGCGAAGTATAAAACCGGATTGACATTTACGTCCGACTCGAAAGTACGCATAATCGGATAGAATGTAAAGCGCTATGATATACGATCGGTATACAATCAGACATCTTCAACTGTATGTAATCATGGACTGCCAGCATCGTCATTTTACTCATAATGTATGCATCAAAATTCGTTCTGGAATATTTATATTGCTATTTTGTACTTATTTCTGTTTATTTATATCCTATTGTCGTATATAATCCTTTTTTGTATACCTATGTTCATAAAGATTCTTAAAAGCAGCAATATTGCTAACATCTCGCCAATTATGCAGTTGATATGTTTTTAATATATATTTCTATGTACGTCATGTTATTGTAGATAGACAATGCAACTTATAAGTTTTTAGATTTAAAAATCATATAAAATAAGGAACGCGTTAAAAGAATATTTCAAACATTTTTTATTCAAAATAGGATCTTGTACAATTATTACACCGCTGATCTCGTTTTCAATCTTTGCATCATCGTTGAATACTTCTCTTTTGTAATTGTCTTTAATTAATCAATCACAATAGCTTGCATTTTTGGAATATCGTTGAATGACTTTCAAAAATCTCGTAACCTTACTTTATCCGTTCTATTATCCTCCTGATTATTTCTTGTTTCCAAAACTGAAATTTGCACTTGAAAGGTCAAAGATATTTTAATATTTTAGACATTCAAACCACTGTGACGACTGTGATCAACTAATTAAAGACGATTTACAAAAGAGGAGTACTCAAGGCAATGTAAAGATTGAAAACGAAAAGAGAGCAGTGTGTTGATCGTAAAGGATTCTATTTTAAATAGAAAATATTTAAAATATTTTTTTAACATGTCCTTTTTATTTTATATAATTTTTTATTTCAAAACTTATAGACCGCACTGTGTAAAATTCTTATCGATTATATGATCTATTACGATATTCTTAAGTTTCATTTCAATTAAATATATTAGAAAATAAGAATATACTCTCTATGTATCATACATTATCTTCTTCCATTTCATATAATTTAGCTTATACTTAAATACGGAGATGTTAAAAGCGTGAGAAAATGGCTAGTAAATTATTCTCTATGTACGGAGTGACGCAGAAATGCATCACTATCGCCCCTATATGCGATATCACGTTGTTGCTGACCAAGAGAAGGGTGTTGGGTTCCACGATGCCACGGAATTCGAGCGGGGCGCCACGGTGTCGCCGCGTCGCGTTTTTATCGTGACCTCCCGATGGCGTCTGCGGCGACCGTATGGTCCAGGTAGAGAGAGAGAGTAATCGTGTCGCGTGTGCACACGTTACGCGACACACGGGCGACGTTGCGTAGCGTGATTTGCGAGCGGGTAAAGCGTTACGCCGCGATTCCCGTCATTCTGTGATGCATCGCTGCGGCACGCGTCTGATGACACAGCTACATGCTACAGGGCAACGAGCGAGCGAACAAGCGAGACAGAAAGAGACAGAGAGAGACAGAGAGAGAGGGGGGGGAGAAAGGCAAGGGTTAAAGGGCCAAAGCTCGCTATGTGCACACAGTCGGGTGCACACGTGCGCGACCACAAACACAGCTCCGGGATGCACATCCCGAGATCAGGTAAAATCATCCCTCGTCATTCGACGGAGCAGTTCAGAGATCGCGATCGAAACCATCGATGAAAGCTATCAGCAGGCATCGTGTACGTTGGCCTCGCTTCGCACGTAACGTTTCACCCATTGTCACCTCGTTCACGGCACCCTATCCATTCCACGTCGATTTCTGATGAATGAGAATTGCGAATTCCAATTCTTGCTTTGCGCCAATTTCGATTTAATACACGCGTAAAATCGACACTTCGGCCGTCGCTGAATGAAACGTTACATTCGATGGTATTCTGTGTGTATTACAGGTATTTTCAAAGTGCGGCACTAAATTAGCACTGCCAAAACGATCTTTTCGTAGGTCCTCTATTATTACGATTATCATGATTCCATACGCGGCTTTATATAATTGCATCGCGCAGAATCCGTTTATCCTGGTTCTATACTAGGCTGATGACTGAGAAATATGTTAGTGATGTTACGAGTTTCTATTTCGTAGCACTATTTATAAGTTTATTAGTCGCAAGTTACCATTATAGCTTGTGAAAGCTTGTGAGTAATACGCTCATAAACAGCGCTATGAAATGGCAACTTGTAGTCGTCGTATATCATACATAGGTGCCTCAATTGCGATTTTAATCCGCTCGTTACGAACAAAATCCATTCCGCGGGGCTAATGGCATAACTTATTATCGAATAAACCATGACTTAATCTGTATTTACGATATTGTCATTGCGACAGATTTCATTAGCGAAACGATAACAAAATGTGATATTCAGAGAATGGAAAGTTAGTTTTTAAAAGTAACTAGTTATCATTACTTGTTACCGAGTCAAAACAGTAACTATAGTTAACGCGTTACTTTCATTCCCTGGTGCGTATTGTATAGACTTGGTAAAAGATTGAACAAAACATTTTTCGATTAATGCAATGATAGACACAGAACGACGTTGCTGCATTTGTCCGTGAAGAGAAATTCACACTTAATTGTTCTGCCATGTAGAACCGATGCTGACAGTCCCACGAGTTCGTCTCCGTTGCAGCAGAATCCGTTGCACTCTTCATTCTCCCCTTCGTCTGAGGGTGGTGTGCCCTCGTGATACGCGAACGCACCTGTTTTCGTGAAAACGGGAGAACCCGGGCAATGGCGAAATAGTGCGACGGAACGCGACTGATTCAATTCGAAACTGGTATGCACCGCGCGCTGAAGTTGAGGACAGTCGAGCGGAAAAGGGAATTCGCAATTCGCGTCGATTCGTGTTCATCCAATGGTTAATTTTTGTGCTAGGTAGAGAAACGGCATCGCCAGCACCAAACCAGACGCGTTTGCAGATTGAATTCAGGTCAAATTCTGCCAAAATTGAAGATTGGGGCAAAATTATGGAATATGAATGCAATAATTACGACTTTTTTAAAAATCTCACTTGAAGATTTTACCAAAAAAATTCCGTTGTCTTTAGAGAATATTTGTTATCAATAACATTATTAAAATAAATGAATTCGAGTAATACAAATATTCTGATATTAGCAAATTCGTGTTTTTATTATAGAAACCCTTAAAAAAACCTCGATCAATTCTTTGCCAGTAAAACCTCCGTTTTGAAGTAAGGGAATCATATATGCAGCTACCAGAGATATCAAGGTCAATAAAACGGTAAATATTTGTTTCAATAAAATTACTCTTTGAATAAAATATTACGTCCTGAATTTACATAGATTTGAAACGAATTTTCCGAACAAGCTGATTAGAACATTATAGACATATATTTACTAACTTTATTTTCTTATTCATACATCTCGGATTGGAGGAAGTAATCACACTTACCTATCCTACTTTCGTGTTTAACATTTGTACTTTTCAAACTCTCTCCTTACACTTATCGAATTATACAGAAACGCATTGTTGCAACATGTAGGTACTGCATAAAAAAGCAATACTCAGAATAATAATAATGTCAGCTTTCTGCTCCGGTAAAGGAGTTTTTCGCGCGTAACCGCGCGGCTGGATAAACAGGAAGCTGCTTATGTTCGCGAGTGCGGTATAAACCACAAGCTACTATGGTATATAGATAAGGTAGACATTGCTCCAATCGAGGCTCGTGATCGCCTACGAGTACTTCTTCGTAGTCTTAACAACGACTCGCGGGAGGAAGAGAGAGTTAAAGGTCGGACGATGTGATTACTCGCATGGGATACAGAGCATCGAAAGAAAACGCAATACTGTTTCGTGATTATATATACGATAACATACACGGTGCTCTAAAAAGACTAATGTATATCCTTATATACAATATGAAATTCTTACGAATAAACTGAAGGAAATGGCAAAACAGTCTGTTTAATTAGAAAATATTAAAACCTGAAACATTTTTTTATTAAGATTTCAGATTGTAAACGTAAAATATAATTGTTTATTAACTTTAAGTATTATATACTTTAAGATTTCACTATAATGACATTTTTATTTAACGTTTAATTGCTAAGAAATTTAGTAATAATTTATTCTTTGTTTTAATTTAATAAATTTAATAAACATTTACATGATAACATTATATTTATATATAGATAATATATAAAAAGAATTTATATAAAGGAACGTTTAATTATTCAAAGAAATCAAAGTTACAAGACACCTTGTACTTTTTAATGGATAATGTGATATCACAAGTCCGAGTCAAAATGTATTTCCACTCGCCCCTCCCGTAATACCTTTAGATTAATCCTTTTTTCTGGGACCTATGTACCATTGCTTCTCCTTTAATTCGCTCTCTTCCAGTATAATTTCCTCGCCGCGTTAGAGCTAATAACATAAAGTACTCGGTGCTTTTCGTACAGACGCTGATGCATCTCCGGCCATCCGGTTAACAGCGGGTAAGATCTTGGAGATATTACCGACTCGATTATACGCGCGGGATGTTTCACAGCGAACAAAATAATAGCTGTGCTATATTACAAGAGCCGCCAAAGTATCTCGCTTCAAGTACGTATTGTTCGATGAGAAATAGAGCGAAAAAAAAATATATATATGTCGTTAGAGAATAACTGTAATGGATTCAACACGCCAGCCATCCATTTTAAAAGCAATCTAAGTAGCCTAACAGTTATAATCTCTTTGACTTTTAAGATAAATATGAATTTAATCTTTTTAATTCTTTCGCTTCAAAACAATCTTCAGAAACAAGTCGAAAATTATGCAAATATATATATATAGTTTTTATACTGACTATTATAAATGTCAGCGTTAATAAAAGACAGAGTTTTGATCGTAAGAATTCGAAAAATATTTCAGTAAGACAAAATTGTCTGAAGTTTTGTTTTCTAAGAAAAATTTTGATGCAACTGCAACAAACAATTATGACAAATCTGCATGAAAATACAAGCGAATAGATATTAATTTGTAATAATTTGATTTTCTTTCGAAAGAAGTTTCTTTCGAAATAAACATCTTGTGTCTCTTTCATTTTTTCCTAGAGTTGGTTATTACATTACCGTATTATTACTTTAGCACTGGACGTTGGCAAATATTACAGTCTAAAGAAAACTGGAATAGCCAGAAATAATTAGTAATACTACACTCCCAGCAGAATTAATTTCAAGCAAAGAAGTAATGAAGGCCATAAAATGCAGCTGGCAGAAGAAAATGCATATTATATATATGCATTTAGAAATGTATATAGAAGACACGATGGTGAAAAGCTAATAATAAATTGCGCGTTTTATTTCCTTTTCTTAGAAACGAATTTATTACCCTTTTCTTTAGAGAAAACTTGTCTTCACATTGATGCTAAGCCGTATTTATAATTGAAAACTTAAAGTATATTACTTTAGATAAGAATAAGCGGATTGTTCACATATTGCGCGATATATACGCTCCATGCTACCTACGCAAAATCGTTGTCCACGAAGCCTACATTCCATATCGATTCGTGGACGGTGTCACGGAAAATGCCGGCATACCAATGCCCGAATGCGATGGCGGGGGCGAAACGGAAGGGTACGCAGACTGGCTTGCTGGATGTGCAAACTATGACGGAGAAATAACGAAGAGAGACAATTGAATAAATGGATCACATACATCCGATTTTATATTAGTTATTGATTACCGTATGAAAAAATACAAGCTCCAAAGTCACATTAAAAAGGCAGCACAAAAACCTTTATAAAAAATTTATAAACGTATAACTAAAAGCCAATACCTCCACGAGTAAATCTCGAATTAAAATAAATAGAAGTAAAATATAAAAAAATATATAAATGAAAATATCTTTCTTCAAGGAATGATTTATTCGTAATTCTAAAAATTAATTTCTTAAAACTTTCTATCTGCACATATTTTGATGCATTTACACAAAAAGCTAAATTGTTTTAATATTATAAAAAGATACATATTTAAAAGTAATAAATTTAATTGATGTAAGTGTGCAGACACACGTAAGTGTGGGCAGTGATGTAAATATACGATATCTCTGTATACAAGAAAACGCACGTTGATGATAAACAGACCGAATAAAATTGGATGATGGAAATTCATAGTGGCGAGTGGGCGTTTATTAGTGCGATCTAGCGTAAGTATGCTTGGATGCCCGTAGGACGGACGGGCCTTTTAGCGTAACGCGATCGCAACATTGTCCAAAATCTCCATTTTCCATACTGTTTCATTCACGGCGCGTTCTAATTACCCCCGCAGGCTGGCTGTGTGGTTTAAACATCGGATGCCATATATACGTATGTACACATACGCATGATGCCCGGCGACGATGCGAACGAGATGAGATAAGGTCGGGGCGCAAACGGCAAATTTCATGGGAAATTTGTGACATATCACAATAGTGACTGTAATTACTGTCAAATATAGCCGTTAACGCTTTATAAACCACTAAAAGAGGTCAATGCCATCACTGCAGATATTGGTGCGCTCCGCATGGCTGCTGCGGCCGAGGGGGACGACCGGAGGTAGTGGCGGAAGCGGGAGTGTATCATATTGCAGAGACGTATTGCATTCGCGCCCGCCGATGGCACCGCTGATATTAATCACGATAATAAAACGCACCGTCGATGTAACGATTGGCTGCGATTACGCAATATCCCTGATCCCGGATGACTGCTGTACGCAATTATCGAGATTCCCGAAAACGATAACCGATGCGAATGAATACTTATGGCCGCTTACATTTTCGGCCGCGGCACCATTCTCGCGTCCAGAGTGAGTTAGGTAAGCGTTAAATCACATTGCCGGCTTAAATATAAAATTCATGAGTATACACTTTCTAGACAAGTCAGATCGTCGCGTCAAATTTTTATTCCACGTTCGGTCGATTTATTACGCGAGATTGCGCATTCCGGATGGCGATAGCACTCCCGGAAACGGATAATGCAAAGATCGAGCTAGCCCGGACTTACGTCCGCCAGAACTATTTGAAAACTACTCCGAACTGTCGGCTCAACTGAAAGTATGTGGCGGCGGGATTGCGCCCGGAGAACCAGTACATTATTCATGGGGTAAGCATTACGAATCTCCGCCCGAGAATAATGCAAGGACGTCCGCGGCGTGAGCGGTGTTATAAGATTAACGGGAAACTTATTGCGCTCAGCAAAAATGTATATCAGACCGCAAGAAATATGTATCTCTTTCTCTCAGGCCGCTTTCGCTCACTGTTCGAGAAAATTTCATATCGCTAAATTCACACTATCCACGTACTTTTCCCGCCGACATAATCATTGTACGTATATTATAAAAACAATGGTTGCTTGACACAATGCACGTACGGAGCAGGAAGCGTGGAATTATATCATCCGACGTTAAGCGAAATTATTTTAAACGTGACATATAAATGTATTCGCCTTTACTTCAAAAAAAAATGTAAAGAAAAAGATTTTACAGTTAAGAACACGATTGTTGTAAAAGCGTGGTTATTACTGAATAGAAGGTTACTTCTTGAAAATTTTCACCCTTTCTACGTCACCCTTTTTACGTCATCAATTTCATAGTTTCGCGAAATGCGAAAAGAGGGAACGAAGTTATACCATTATTAAAATAGCGTTTTCAAATGTAAAGCACATTGAACAAATATCTTCCGTGGCGAAACGAGGCAGAAGCGGTATATCGCACAATATTACGCTATATTTGTTTTGCTATTTCCCGCAGCAGCAGTATGACGCGCAATGCGTTTTACTCGGGCAAATCGATGTAACACGAACGTATCGATACGCATTTTTGCATCTGTCTACCTACGGTTGCTATCGAGGTTGCCGGTAATCTACGATACCTCGGTGTATACTTCACAAAATGCAGATCAAGAAAAATGTCGGCCATAGAGACGCTACGACTTTCTGTATCGTGGGACTGTTTCACGATATACTCACTTTGCGAAAATTGCCGCAATCATACTTGTTACAATATATGTTACCACAAATGAAACACGTGCAAAGTATTCGATAACATCTCTTGATGCTTGCCATATTTACGGTGATAATCATAACTATTAAACATTGATGGGAGATGATAAAAGTATTAATAATATATGCG
The DNA here is from genome assembly GCF_001594055.1 of Mycetomoellerius zeteki. NCBI lineage: Eukaryota > Metazoa > Arthropoda > Insecta > Hymenoptera > Formicidae > Mycetomoellerius > Mycetomoellerius zeteki. The sequence goes on along the minus strand of NW_017257409.1, from coordinate 264,746 downwards.
TTATAAAGACACGACATTTAAGATAATTATAATGCTGTTAATATCAACTATAAAGGGTATGTATATTCCAAATGATGTTAGTTTGGTTTACTTTTTTTTCTAGATGTTGGCAGTCATTTAACTAAACCGAGAAGTGTTTCAAACCTGTCATAACTTGTAAAATCAGTAACTCGAAAAACTAACGAGTTTTGTTGTGCAAATTTCATCATGGCGGTCTTGGATTTCCAAATTAAAAATTTTTAACAATTTTAATTTTACTAACAACACTGTGTCTATACATGCACAATAATGGTGGAGTTGTTTGATTAAAATTATAATTGAATTATAAGTTCTTCTAGGTTTAGTCAAGTGGCAACCAATATCTAGAAAAAAAAAATAAACCAAACTAATACCGTTCGGAATATATCCAAGGTTTACGATAGAAAACATATGACAGTTCATTAAATGCGCAAAAAACGGACTGCAATAATGTCTACTATGGATCCTTTACTCTTTGGTGAGACATTAAGCAGTCTGTTTTAGAACTTAATCAATATACATGCGGCGCGAACTAACAACCCTCCAGGAGTAAGAGCAACTCTCGGTGAAGCGTGTACGTAAAGTAGATATCGATTGTTCTACGTGTACCGTAGTTGTTTACGAAGAACCCTATAAAGAAAGATAGAACAGCCCGTGTACGCGAACAAAGAGAGAGAAGCATTCGCAGAAGGAAACTATTCAAAGTGAAATGTTTCTCTCTGTAGTTGGGGAATTTCTGTCCGAAAATATCGTTCAGATCGACGTTACGCAGTAAAACAGAGATGAGAGAAGACTGGTAGAAGGAAAGGGAACGAAAATGAGACGATGACACAACTACAAAGAGCACACGAACAACTATGAATTAGAGGAATGAAGGGGACAGACAAGACAGGATCGAGTGAAAGTGAAGGAGTGGGCGAGAGTAGGAAGAGCAACGAAGAAGCAAGAAGGAGATAACGAGAAGAAGAGAGACAGAAAGAGAGATCGGTAACCTCCGAGTCAGGTAACCCCGGATTGCCCATTTCCAGTTTACTGCTAATTCATTCAAATTGTATTTGTTCCCAAATATACATTCTATTCTCCGAGTTGCCTCCCTCCATCCATTCTCCTATACGAATATATACAAGGTGTTTCAGGGATTCCGTGTAACTTCTTTCATGTAAGAAACAACATGAAATAGATTTTCTCCAACAATATTGATATAGTACTCGGTTAAATTGCTGATTGAAGAAACGTTTTATTTAGTTTTATAAATGGATCTCGTTTTTAACGTGATTTTAATTCAAATATAAGTTAATTGTGTATCTATGAGATATTTAAAAATTACTGTAACCAGTAGAAAATGTGATCCATCCAAATTTTATAAGAGAAAAAAAATTTGTAGAGGAAAAATCGCTTCCAAGAAATCTAATTACGAACTTTATGGATGGAAAAGGAGACATGGAAAACCTAGCACACCTTCTGTGTACGGTGTTAGTTGAACGTGCGCGTTGGAATAGCGACATGTGTAGCGTTTATGCGACGACGCATGTCTTGTTCTGTAACAAATTGCTGCCTCGTTGCACGTTTCGTAGAAACGAACGACGAGTGGCTACGAGGACGAGAATAGAGGGATGGTTGCGGCGAAGTTTCACGAAGCGTGAAGAAACTTCACCAAAATTTCGAAAGTTACGAGAGTCCGCTTTCGTCTATCGTATAGAGAAAACATAAATATATTCTACTTCAACATATGTGAGGATTCCATGTCCTAAATATAACGTATTCACAATTATCAAATACAACCCATACAATACAAACATATGTATATATCTAAAATATGTAAAGAATAACAAACCAGATATTACATTGCATACACAATAACGATAACGATAACTGCAATTACAGTAATGGAATTGACCAGACACAGAAAGTACCAATATTAAAAAGGCAATAATCAAGGCAAATGTTTAATGTCAGATTATATATTTGTAATTTTAATTAAATGCGTGCGATGTTCATTAAATATATAACTCTTAGCGGTAGTCATAAAATTAAACAACAAATTTGTACAAGCGCAAATAGCTAACAATTTATAGAATAAATCGAATGTTTCATAATAAATATAGATCCATTTGTGTGATACAAAGTAATTATTTTATATTAATTATAGTTTGCTGAAAATCAACTTCCACTTCGACATCGATAAAATTTCAATATTGAATGTGTTATACAAGTCCCATGTTACAATGCCGTTTACATTCCGTTTCATAACAGGAAAACATTAGCGAAGTCTTCAACAAAATTAGCAAATTGCTGCCGTCACTCAACGTGTTAAAGCATGCTGCGGATGAATACGAAACGAAACGATGAGCAAGGTAATCTCCTGGCAGGCAAATGCTTGTGTCACGAAGACGACATGCTGAATGACGCAAGTCTCGGGAGCATTTAGCGCTATGAATATTTCGGGAGCGCAGTTGTATTGTGAACGTCAAGAGATGCTTCCAACAGCAACGGAAGCTCATGGTTCGCGCATTTGATACACCGTTAGAGCCAAGTGATCATGTTAGCTGCACCTTACGAAGCGCAACAGCTGTTCGTCGGTGATACATGCACATAGTCGATCAAGGGACTCCTTGTAAGAAATTGCATAGTCGTCTGATGTGGACGACCTGTAAGATTAGTGTCTACATAAATATTCGATAAATATAACTTGAATTTTGTTATGCTTACATTGCCTGAGCGAATAGAAAATTATATGCTAAAAGATAATACATGAAAAGAACAGTTTTGTCTAAGTATCTAAAAAATTTAACTATATACAGATCTGAAAATAATTTTGTTGGACCATCAAAATAATCGTATAAGATGCTTAAATTGATAGAATATCAAAATTTTATGCAGCATTGTTAAGTTTGAGCATCCTACATAATTATTCTCATGATCCAATAAATCATTTTCAGATCTCTAACCAGCTAAATTTTTAAATACAGTCCATATTTTATATTGAAAAATATTAGACTGATAGAGAAAAGTGTTATGTGCACGATTTTCTAATATAAGTATATATATATATATAGCGAGTGATACATCAATCTCATGTTACTCGCATAAACGACAATAAGTCAAGCTTATCCCTTCCCTTCACTCCCCAGCTCACAATTCATCGGTTATCGCTCGCCAGTGTGCACGCGGTCTAAGATGAGCTTGTCAGCAGAGACGGGCTTTCGGAGTTGCACTCAAGTAGGGTGTGGTTGTTGCTCGGGACTGGAACGTTAATCCCAGAGAGGCAAGATCGGCGAGCTTACTGCTTTCTTCGCTGTTCGTCATCACTTCGTGACGCGGATGCGAAGCGAGGTTCTGAAATGACTTTCGTAGGAAAGGCGTCAACAGACGATCGACGAAAGAGAGACCGAGGGACGTTTCGTTAATTTCTAAAGAAGGAAAACTTTTTGGTAGCGGTGCGAGCGGAACGAGAGAACCGATAAATTGCGCGAGAGTCCGGAATTGACGCGTATGAAAAGCGTAATTTAATCCAGCAGAGCGGAAACTTCGTTGGTGAGGCTATTAGTAAGGGCTCAGCTGTCGGTAAGTTATGCGAACGAGGGTAAAAAATGGGGCTAAAGAGACTACAGTACCTTATTTCATGCCATAGATACGAAGGATCAATAGTGAGATGAAGTTACGATAGATCTAAATCGAAAATGTGCACAAAAATGACAAATGAGATTTCCTGGAATCCAAGGAATTTTCATGAGAAGAAAGCGATAATAATGCGACGAAATAAATTCTCTTGCCAATTTGTGATTCTACGACGAAAAACTCAATCTCAGTATTTTTAATAAATGAATTTCAAATTTGAGCGTCGTACATTTACTACATTCGCATGATTATTATACCATGATTTTCTGTTATCGTAAAGTCTATAAGACAAACATAAACTAACTGAAAACTAACATCTGCACTATCTATCGTTTTTGTTTTCTATTCCATCGTTTTCTACCTTTCAGCTATCCTGCATCCCATCACTACGCAACACAATGCGCGCGCCTCATTGCTCTCGGCTTTTGTGCGAGTGATATTTATATTCGATCAACGAGTCTGTTTCGAGTAGATCCATCTAGTCCGTTTCTAAAGCATCTTAACGTCGCGAAGCGAGTCGACGAAGAAGAGGAAACGATCTTGCGGAATAATACACCACACGTCGAGAAAATACCGGCGGCCCTTACAGAGCCGGTTACAAATGAAACCTTCGAAATGGAAAAATCCACGGGGCCCGAGTGCTTTTCGTATCGTCGCCGCGATCGATAGGAAGTCATCGAGATTCCGTTAGCATAACAATGCTCTCTCTCTTCGGATACCGAGTGCCGCCAGTTCCTTTCGATGCGGGCGGCATCGAATCAATCAGAGGCACGTTCGACGTCGCCCGAGAGCCGGCCGCGAAACCGCGTGACAATCGATATTTCATCCCGATCACCAGCTCTTGCGGGACACCAACACCGTAATATGGAGCCAGATTACACCGGTTAGGCATAACTACACTTCATAATAATAAATATTTCAATGCCACATTCAAATGATTTTGACTTTGAAAATGGTACAAAATTCAATATCAAAAGTACTATATCCGAAACATTTCTATCTCATCGATTTACAAATTACTCGTATCTCAATGAAACTCACGGTATTTTGAAATTGAATGAACTACATACCGCGTTCAAAAGAATCCATTCATTCAACGTCGACTGCATTAATGGTATGAGTTAAAGTCTATATATAGGTCTCTATATAGGTTTACAATTTGCTATCCTTTTCCAGTAGTTTTATTTACAAATTAAATAGAGAAAGAAGTAAATATGAACAAACTTATAACTCTTCTAAAAAGATGATTCAAATCAGACTTAATATCCAAGAAAATAATTAATTAAATTTAGTTCCGATATTCAACCAGATAACTCTTTGCACGACGATTAACTATCTCGAAATCAAAAGATAGTTTCCTTTTTAGAAACTTTTTTGTTGCAAACTTACCTCGCCGGTGGAATTCTAAGCGCATCTTATGATACTGGTGCCGAACCTCGAGAGAGACGTATGTATGCATGTAACTCGGTCTCACAGCACTAGCGGAGAATCGTAAAGACGTTTCCACTCGCAATAAGATTCAGTCGAGGGTTACGAACGCGAAGTCTTGCAAAGCGGAAAAGGTAGCAGCACGTGGGTAGACGGTATGGAGTGTTGTGAGAGGAAACCAGAAAAGGACGAAGGAAGGGGAGAAGTCCCTGGACGCGGCAGTATGGGGTGTTCCGCGTGCTCTCTTACGGATTTATGGATTTCATTATTGTCGGCCCGCGGTTGGTTACGGAGGCTGACTAGGGCAGCCTCAGGTTGCTGGATGGAGAAGGGCGAAAGGAGGGTAGGACAGAATGGGGGCGATGTGAGAGAAGGGTTCGCGGAGGGGGCTGTCTAAACTTAAACTTGCCGCCCGTTTGCATTTTATGAGCAAGCAGCAAGTTCCTACGGGCCCGTAGGAATCCCGGTGGCGCCCAAAAGCGAAGCCCATACATTCATCCCCGCCGTGCTCGCTCGATCCCTCTCGTACTACGAGCGTTTTCCTACCTCGCGCCGACCGACCTCCAAGACCGCCAACGTATTCCCGCCGCCAGCTACCGGGAACCCGGTCAGACCACCCATTACACCCGGGCATGTAACCCGAATTACCTCTCTGTTCGGTTGCGCCTTCTCCACCCGACTATATCGCACGCCCGGTGCAGAATAATGACACTGGCGGATCTTAAGGGCTTACAAAGGGTTACCTGCTGGAGCGTTCCAGAATACGCGAGACTTCGACCGACTTCCAGCTCTTGGAGTACGATATGACAAACTGCAAGGTTATTCATATATATCCGTACTTCATTTGTATCACGGTATCGTAACTAATTTAGAATTCTAACCGCAACACATCACTATGTGGATTCCACATAGTAGATTAGATTGTGACTACCGACACTATTAACGAACTATATCGTGCGAAAAAGATTTTTCTTTGTATGCAACTAGTAATCTAACGTTATCGCTTGTCACGAGATGAAAAATTAACGCGTTTCCTGCCGCTAACGTTTCATGTTGCAAAGAATTTCATTCCCATGCCTGTCGCTAAATTTGCAATATCTCTCATCGTAATTATCACGTAACACGGTTGCTTCTAATTAAAGCTCTGATAAGTTTTAAAGCAGAGTGTAGCAAAATCGAAAAGAGAGCGAGAGGAAAATTTAGAAAACTCAATTCAAGTAAACAACTTGTATCAACTGGGTCATCGTTGCAATACTATCTGTTCAAACATATCTACACTCATCTTTTAGTTACAAGGGCACTTTACATCTACATCACTGTCAATTACATTTGACGTACTCTAATTATCCATGATACTAAACAATTCAAAAGGTCCATGAAGGAATCATGAATTTAACCCTTTCGTGTACATGTTAATTGCACACAGACTGTCGTATGTCAAACTAAAGATACTTTTGCAGAAAGAGGAAAGAGGACTCAGCAGGATTCTATTATACAAATCCAGAAGATGCAAAGATTCACCTCCTTCTCTCTCCCTTTCGTGAAATCCGAGAAATAATTTATATCCAGATACGTGAAACACATCGCGCGATCACACATAGACCTCTCCATCTTAAGCAGAGAGGTAGTAGGAGTCTACTTTGCGAGACAATAACACGCGAAGCAGGATTGAGCCAAACATAGGTGTCGGAATATGTGAAGGAGGTAAGCCAGAGTGCAGTGTTCAATAATTCAGCGTGCTATAGCAGCGTCTAGGTCTTTTCTCTTTCTCTCTCGGTTCGGAATGATACATTCATCTGCTGCACACGATTGTATACGCATGTCTAAACGTCCGTGAAAAGAAGCATATTATGCGAAATATATTGAGTATTTTGCAATGAACAAATTCTTACTGACAGAGCTTTGACAGAATCAGAGTCATCAACATACCAATTGATATCATATATAGAAAACAAGAAAATATGTATTATGCAAATTGTGTATTGTATATCTATTTAAACGAGAAGAACATGCGTATCGTATGAAGAATGTACCGCTATTGCAAAAAGGAATGAAAACGCCTCTGTTTAACCTATAGACGTAATAGGTGTAGATTCCTTGATCTTATCCTATATCCATTGTCAGAAAGAACTGAACATATCAGTATCTCTCTTTGATACTTGAGAGAGAGAAAGAGAGGAAGAGTGAGACTTTATAGACTATCTCACCTCACTCTTTTTAAACCGATAATAACAATTTCATAGTAATACGCAGTCTATTCTTATTGCAGCAACAGTTTAACCTAAATTAAAATGTCAGCATGTTCAAGTTCGAGAAAATATCACTGAATGATACACGCTAATTTTATCTGCAAAGTCTACAAGCTTTATAATAATACATCTTTAAAATACATCCGATATATACTGCGTCTGTGATGGAGAAAAACTGCTTTAGCAAAGTTCTTTAGAGAGTAATTAAAACATTAATTCACAAAGTGAAACAAAATTTCTAGAATTTTTTAAAATATTAATTAATTATTGGATTATCAATTAAGAATTATTATACTCCTGTCATTATTTAAACTAAAAGCATAACATTTTAGGTACATCCTTATGTATCCTTTGAAATTTGAAACCTACGGAATGATTCCCGTGAGCATACAAAATCACGTTATGCGCATCCATGTAGAAAGGATTTCAAGCTCTAGCGCGACATAATATCACCAAAGGACGGATGCAATTAAAGCGCACGCGATTACGCGTGTGTAATATCTCTCAAACCGCATGCGACGAACACGAATGAACAATTTAGTTTCGCCAATAGAAGTGGCATCATTCATATCCGTATTAAGGCAAATTGTTCACTTGCGTTCGTTCGCAATTGTTGCGTCCAGATCCGGCCTAATGCACAATAACGACGACGACGACGACGACGACGTCGACGTCGGGACGCACGACGTCTTGCATTCGTATCTGTCAAACCTTAGCTGCGAAACCCCTCCGGGAAGGGAGGCGGCATTCGGCGATATTTTGTCGTCGACGTCATACCGTCTCGTGCGCGTCACATAAATAACCGGCTCGACCAAGACGGCTCCGATATGCGTTGCTCACCTACCTGAAACAAAGAAGAGAAGAGAATCTGAGAGACTCCGACTAGGATATATACGACCGCGAAGTCTATAAGTAACGCGACCAGCCGAGCGTGTTAAAGGACATAGACGAATCGGTATGCGTAGCGGTGGCGCGTAGGATTTATACGATTACGATAATGGTATAACGTGATAGTCATGTGAGTGGGATACCCTTCTTCAGTAAGGAATCTCCTCGGATAATCGACTATACACGGATAATAGAAATGCCTGAAATAGACCCGAATCCCAAATCCGGTCAGATCCTCGTGCGAAATTCGGATAATTCTTTTAACACCTGAATATCTCAACATTATTTTGCTCTCGTCATTATTGAAAATACAATTTCAGTTATTATGAAAATGCTAAATAAATGGTAAATGCAATTTTTATTATTTTATAATTTCGAGATTTCCCAAAATATATTAATTATCGCTAATAATCAGCCACTTATGTATGCATAACAAACAATTTAGCTGCAACGAATCTTCAGCGCACAGTCGCTTCATTCGATTATGAACTTCGACGAGAATTCCGAATTACGCGCGATCCATATTCGAGAGGTACGCGCTTGCAAGCGTAATTACTGTCGAAAAACTTTTCGCCAGAAGCGGTATTCTTTTTATTTAAATCGCCAACCAAGGCCGCTTTCGTTCCCCTTTCGGAACTACCCGTCGAGTCTACTTCGACGCGCTGGTTTTCGAACCGCCTCGATGAGAGCAACGGGAACTTTAACGGGCGAAATCCATTCGTGCTCGTGCCACACATAAATAAGAAAGTTGCTAGAGTTAAAACTCGAAAGAAGCAAGAGCCGCCATCCTCCCCGCAGAATTTATCACCTCGACGCTCGCGAGCGAAGGGTGGCGGCGTCGTGTTTTTCCTCCCGCCTGCCCTTGTTTTTGTTTATTACCGACTTGTCATGCGAGTTGCTGTGCCCGATTCCGAGTTAAACGATGATTTACAAAACTAATAACGTCTGGAATTGATGAGATTTGAATTCGTCCCAACGATAGTTAGGGGGAGGGGATTATTGAATGGTAATTAAATTCATACTAGAAACGGAAGCTCAATTTATTTCGTGCAAATGTTTTTGATATAATTTGTAATCAAGAATAATATCTATATTCTTTTGATGTTTTATTAATAATGTTATGTTAACATAATACTTATATATTAATATTTCATCTTCCTCTTATCGTTGTATATTTTAATTATAATTTTTTTATACAATTTAAAATGTAAAAAATTGGCATTAAAAGACACATGTTATTTTACATTTTACATGTATAATGTGAAACAATACAAAAGGACATTCATGGCTTCTCCAAGATATACATTTTTTATTTTTATTTATTATTACGCGCAATGAACATGCAAATCGAAACGTATTACAATGTTAACATGAAAATTCCCGGCAAAATTAATAGAAGACACTGCAACCGAAGTGGCTAATTAAAATTCTAAATCCAGCGATTTTACCTTCCCATTTCCATATGCTGATTTATAAATGGAATTGCAGATTCATCTCGCTATAACGCACATCGTCAATATAACGAGCACATCGATCCACATCGGCATGCAACACGAAAATAGATCTCGCGTACGTGCATGATACGGAAATACAATGATGAATGTATTTGTTGCACGCGATCGATTGCGTACACCACGCAAATTATAAAATCGGCAGATGATACGTACACGGATATGTGTGTACATTCCTCATTTTAAGCCCAAATATTTGGTAATGAATATCACGGCGTATCCGCACGGATAGACGGCTCGAGGCGGACGCGAAATAGGCGGAGCGAACTTTAATACTCCTGATTGGAAATCTGAGGCCTAAATAGCCATGCTCGTTCATCCGATTTCGTCTCTCCGACGAGACTATCGACCCGTGACCGTGATGGGCAATCATGAACAGCGGGTATTGGAGAAATATATCGCAGAATTTTATGAAGTACGAACAAACAGTATCGCTCCTTTTTCCGGTTCCGCTCATGAAATTTTCGCTCTTTCCTTGTTCTTTTCCCCATCTCCCTTTCACACTGAAAAGCTATCGACGAAATACTATAGTTGCACGATATGGACCACTCGCGCTACGATATCGATCGTCACATATACACGGCAAACAAGCGTATTATTCCAGCGCCCAACAGCTCCCTTTTAATAGAAAGTAACGAGACAAGGAGTGTAAGAATGTTTGTAGATTAAATGTAAATTGACCCCCGACTCTTTTCCTTGAATCGCCATTGTAACGTTGCACCGTTCTCATTTGCTTCGCCAAGGTGCCGCCCTCGGAGGCACGATGGTAAGATTTTAAGTTAATTTTTCAGGAGCACAGGGATAATTCAACGGTGAAAAGTCTCGTTTTATATCGCCTCGGAAAAAAGAAACTTTCATTTCCGTCTTATAACGACGGTCGTTTAATGAAATCGACCGTGTTCGCGCTGTTTAATTTCGCTACAAATTTAACTCTTTATCGCATATCGCATAATCTATTCATTTATATCTTTAGTATTCATATATATGAATATTTTTTTATATTTATAAACACACGAAGCTCTAATTTTTTTTTTAATTATTTTCCTTTTAGTATGATAGTTTGAAGAACAGCTTTAGGATTTATTTCAATCAATATATCGTTGAATTTACATATTAATATTTCGGTAATAGGATAATACAACATTTAAAATTAAAGACCACGCGATATGTTATTCTATCATTCATCATCCACTTTTGTCCCGGATATTCGTTTGCAATATTTTTACTAAAATATAAAATACAACAGCTTTTAATAAAATACATGTTAAGTTGAGAAAATTAAATACCTCGTGTTTTCCGTTTGTTAATGTACAACATTCAAAGAAACTTCAAGATAAGACAAATCATAGTAGACAATAAGTAGAGTAGACAAAGAAGTGCACGAATCTATCGAATCATTTATCAGAGCGCTTCAATGCGACGCCCAGTTCGTCGGTGCGACGTATTCTCTCGTCGAACAATCAAGTCTCAAAGTGAAGGGTCCCGACCTTTGACTTCGACTCTGTTCTCTTAATTCCTTGTCAATTGTGCACGATCAAACGATCGCTGTACGCACGAAGAAGTCGCTCGGGTTCAACTCGCTCGGACGATTCGGATACTTCGGACGATTCGAAACGTGCCGCGAATATTTGGTCGAGGGGTGTCGTGCTGAAAATACTTCGACAGCGTCCGAAAGAATTCGATCGACTTTCATTCGATAAAACACTTATCACTCTCATCTGCTTTGGCTTGTGATCAGTCATCGTAAATTCTAATCATTTCACGACTTTAACATTTAGAAGCCGTCGTATTATTTCAATTTTTTTCAGTTTTCACTTTAAAACGTATGTACGCCAAACTTTATTACGTATGTACGCCAAAGTGATATCTATAGAGTCGAAAAATTGACTTCCCGGTTTTTAAAGATTAACGATCGCAAAATCTGCACAAGAGTATTTGTATAATCGATTATATTTAAAAAAAATAAAATTAAAACCTTTTTCGTTAGGTTAAGAGAGATTAAAAAAGAAGAACACAAAATGAGAAGAATATAGTTCGAAAAAAGTTAATTTTTTGTTTTCTATTGAATATTATTCATATTGAGAAAAATTTCTGATTAAACGTAAACGAACCAAATTATATCAATCAGAATTTTGGCTATCTCAACTAAAATTATAATGGACTCAACCAGAAAATTTTATTTCTACGTTTTCAAACAGAATTAATGCAGACTCGTTTTCTAGTGCACATAAGTATTTTTTGATAGACTCATTTATTTTATACTACAATCCTCTTAAATTTATTTAAATATTTATCTCTTTTAGATGTTAAATAATTCTCAATACAAGCTTTTCCGTTCAAAATGAAATATCATTGAAGATATTAAACAGACCAAAGCCGAATTCATCCGCGCTTCTCATTTCATTAATTAGCAGCTTATCGAATCGATATCGGGAGCGCAAGGCGAAAAGGCTGTGAACGGTACTCTCTCGACGAATTTTCCTTTTTTTTCACTCATCGTTACTGAGAGCGCATCTATCGATGGATTGCCATGGGAAGAAGTCGATGAGAATCACGATCCGGATAGACAAACGCGCGACGCGCGCGTCTGTTTATTTCTTCTTTCCTATTTTTTCCTTCTTTTGTTATTTCTTCCATGAAGTTCATGGTAGAACGAGCAGTAAACAAATGACCGAACACGACTCTTGGGCAAAATTGGCAAGCGAATACTTCGCAACGCATGCAGATTTCGCGAACCATTTGTCAATCCAGCCATTGGGCCTGCTGCGGTCCTGACCGGAGGGGACACTTTAATCGACAATCATTTACTATCCGACCGTCCAGTGGCGCCTCCGAATCCCGCACTGCTCAATTCTCCTCTACGTCCTTCGTCCTCCGACGAGAGTTTCCGCTCCGGGTGTATCCCTCTGACAGTTTCTCTTTCTCTCCCCACACGCGTTTTCCTCTAACCCACTCTTTCAACAGTAAAGGGTGCCGCGATTAAAACACCATCTGTTGATATTCCACTGTTGTCACCCTCTCATCCCAACAGATTCAAATTTAATGCACGCTCGTCAGTCTATATGAGACACGTCTTTTTCACAGGCGTAATACGTCGCGCAATCATTGCCGAGAGGAAAAAAACGGACCTGTGAAAAGAATAATCTGTAATCGATAAAAGTAAGAACAGATAACGAAGTTCAAAACTAAAAATCATCTTGCTTTAATTCTTCAATTACTCAAGATATAAAGTGGCATATAATTATAAGAGGATAAAATTTATTAAGATTCACAATAATAATCTTTAATAATAATCTCCTTTAGTTTAAAATATCTATGAAAATTAGATACTTAATAAACAACCGTCATGTTTTTCATACAAAATTATTGAAACATTTTTTTATGTACAACGTTGCAATCTACATGTAATTTTTCTGAATCTTTAAGAATTCCAGGAGAAATCTCTCTCTCTTGAAATTGATGGACGCCAAGCAGTCGTGCGCTGATTCTTTAGTAACTTTTTCTTGCTTCTTCACGATTCATGATACTGAATTTACGAAAGCACTTTCCGAGCGACTTATCGATAGTGATGTGAAAAGATACGTTCCGTCCGTGAGTTCGCGTTCCGACATGTATTTTCGCGAAGGACGGTGTACCGAGTAGATGGAGTTAATTCGCGTGCGAGAGAGTAGAGCTTGTCGGAGACGAGCGTTTCGATTTGCGATCAGTTCGTTACTTCGGAACGGACGGGCGCAGGAACTGCACTCGCGCGCAACGGAAAAGCATCGGAGACGAGCCATCCGCGTAATTTTGTTTGCTCATGCCGTTCTCATCGGCCCTTTGTTCGCTCCTGCGTCGCGCGTCTCGTTTCATTACATCGATCCCCAGGATCGATACCGGCCGATGACGCGATAGCTAGACGAAATGCGCGCCCACGTGGAGCAGGATCTATTAACGTTCGCCCGTGTTACAAGGTTGCGAAGAAAAACCAGAGAGATTTAATTCGATACTGGATGTGCCGGCGAACGCGTAACACCGGCTAAAAATTGTGTCGTGCCACGCAGAGAATAGTTCGTTATCCAACGAACGGCCGCCGTGTCGAGAAGGACGAGCCCGTTGATGCGACTTTTTGTTTGCTCGCCCCGATCTATCATCTGCTTTATACGGCTCCATCGACCAATAGAGAAGAGAAGAACGAATTGGGACACGGTGACAGGCGAATATGTTTGGCGCGTATCGCGTAGACTGCGAACCATTTAACCCTCGAATATGTGGGTGGAAACAATATTGTGTGTAGTCTCATGAAGATAGCTATACTCTGATTAGAAATCGATTTTGCATTTATGATTCTGTATTGTAAATTCTGTGAAGTTCAAGTAGAAAACTTGCAAATTCATTTCCAATAAGACTAAAATTTTGGCATGGAAAGAACAATTTTGCTAAATTACGTAGGAAATTCAAGCATGATGAACAATGCTGTAAAAAGTTTTGACATTCTAGTAATCACGAGCATCCTATATAATTATTTTGATGGTCCAACAAAATTATTTTCAAATCTGCATTTAATTAAGTTTTTAGATATTTTAGCAAAACCGTCTTCTCCGTGAAGAATTAAGATTTCATTTCTGAGTTTTCGAGAGATGCAAAAAAATATACTTAAAATATTCCTTTACGCATTTAAAAAATCCTAAATATTATAGAATATCAGTTCATTCTTTTCACAATCTTGCAAGAAACATATATAAATATGAAATATATTGTACTTTAAAACTCCATTCTTTGATAATTTATTTTTTATTTGTCTGATTCATGAATCTCAACGAACTTACGAATCGTGATAAATTTATGTTGGACAAGAGTAAACTTAAAAAATATTCCACGATAAGCTCATGCTACAGCAGAGTTCGGAAAAAATTTTGGACGTTCCGACGTAATCGGTTCGTCCATTCGCCAGACCGTCTGTATGGTCCGTTTGTTCCGATTTGCAATTGATACCAGTGTCGACCAACGCGCGTAAATGTAGAAAGACCAGCCGTGTTCAGCAATATCTATATGCTCAGCCAGGCATCTCTTTCCCACGCAGACGGATCGCTGAGCAAAAGCGTGGACGGCGGAGAGCGAGTTAATTTGTTCAACGGTAATAGTACATATTCGGTGCGTACCAGGCAAATGAACTCCATACCGCGACGTTACGTAGAAAGATAAATGTGTCGACGGGGAGAAGCTTGTCATTCGATAACAAATGTCAGTTGCGAAGCTGCGCCCGTGCGCCGTCGCCCGTTCCGTATTTATCGCAACGAATGGTTGCAGGTGCGCGTCATTTTTTTCCAAATGCAGTCTACCGCGTCTATTTTCGAAAATGTAGTAGAATTGAGAGCAACACATTACTACGCGTTATATTTTTGCATTACTCTTCTGGGATTTAAATGAGAGAATCACGAATGAGATATGATAATTTGAGTTATTTTTTAAAAATATCAACAGAAAAAAGAAAAAACAGAAATATAAAAGAAAAGGAGAGAGAGAATTCGTATTTTCAAATTTTACGGAATATCTATTGCGAGCGGTTGTTATTAACGAGGAAAAAAAACAACGGCAGGTAATTTCAAGCGGATAATTAGATAAAGCGATCGCATCGAGAAGAGTCGATACGTGCGGCATATTCTGTTCCGTTGAAGTTTTTCACGCCGTCAATCAGCCTCTGGGAGAAACTCATCGCAGAGAAGCCGCACCGGATAATAACGTCTTCCCGGGAGACCAACCAGTAATAACTGAGTGGCGGCTGGAGATTGGGGGTTGGCGATGGTCGAGGAGTCGAATTAGAGAAGAGGGTAGGAGGTGGCGGCTGCTGCGCGCGCGAAGAAGCTACCAAGTGGAAAGCGAGTCTTCCGAAAGGGCCCGTCCCATCTCCTTACCCCTTTGCCGTAGCCGCAAAAGAGGAAGGAAGGAAGAGAGTGAGGAATAACATTCATTATTCTCCGGAGCTTTCGGTAATTCGTGATCGGGGCTGCGCAGATCCCGCTCTTAGACCTCCATCCTAAATTACCGAACGCCGTTACATACTGGAGAGTCTACCTTTTTTCTCTAATGTAATTTTAACGACTTAAATTTCGAGTGGCTGCGAGAGAAATAGGTTCGCCGTGACTTAGAAGAAAAAGCCGACGAAGAAGGTTACGAGACACCGCAAGAGCTGGAAGCGAACAAAGAGAAAGAGCTTTATCCAAAACTTAGACGCCATCATCAAAGAGCATGGGGTTGGAAGAACGAAGAAGTCTCGTTGCTTGCGGCACAGACAACCACATATTGCCTCTAAAAACTACTACCCCACTGGCACGTTTTTAATAACGCCCTTACGTGACTTTACCTCTCGGCACTCTTTCGACTTTCCCTCCGAGATATATCGCGCCGCGAGTCCAACCAATTCCATTCTACGATTTACATATTTTCACGCACGTTCGTACATAAATATATTTATAAGCATCATTATTATATATTCAAAATATTAAAAAATCAAATAATAATCATGTAATAATAGCTTTTAAGTAATCGTGCAATAATAGATTAACTCTTATGATATCAAACAACATAAAAGACTTATTTACTTACATTTAAAACTATCATTCCCGTTAGAGTACTGCTCGAGTACCAATGTATAATATGTAACTTACAAAATTCCAACAATTTTAATAAACTTTAAATGTAGAATACATCGTGACACTCGGGAAAAAGTGTCGTGCTAATAATTTATTGTAATTTCTACATTTCTTATTAATTCTAGTAGAATTCCACGCTCTACAATAATTTTTAAACAGAGTTCCAGCTGCTACTTTAATTTTGGTTTTTTAGCATAAAAAATGCAGAACTCTTTTTTATTTTTATGAGGAACTGTAGAACTATGAAAAGTGCTACTGGAACTGTCATTATTTTTTTTTTATATTAATAGAATATCGTACTAACTTCAGAGATCCACATAAACTTGGATTGTGAAGTTAGCATGCCCCATTCTATTAATATAAAAAAAAATAATGACAGTAGCGCACTTTTCATAGTTCTACAGTTTCTTATCAAAGTAAAAAAAATTCTGCATTTTTTATACTAAAAAATCAAAATTGAAAATATCGCGTGCTAACTTCGCGAAGCTAGCACGACACTTCCTCTCTAAAGTACAAGAAAAAAATATTTCCTTTCTGCTACATATTATAAAACATAATAGTATTAGAAAAAAATTCGATTTGATTTTTCGAAATAGTGTATCTAATACAGAGTGTGCATGATAAATCTCTGGTATTTTATAACAATAAGAAATATAAAAACGAACATAGATACATATTTCTCAGTATTTTTATTATAAAAAACAACTAAAAAGATTTCTTATAAAAAAATTATCTTCCACATAAACATCTTTAATGACGCAAAGGATATCCGAAAAGGTATTTCACTTTACGCCAAATGTGCTGAAGAATATCATTATGGTGCCAATGACGGCTATAATTCGGTTGCGCAAAACATTCACGTTCAGTACCAAGGCGGAGTAAACTATGTCCTTGATATACTTCCAGAAGAAGAAATTCAAGGGAGTAATATCAGAGAAACGGCCAAGGAATGGAGCCTTCTCATCTAATCCAATGACCTGGAAAAGCCACTAAAGATGCTCATGTAAAAGCTTCATATTTTTTTATAAGAAACTTTTCCTGTTGTTCTTTAAATAAAAATAAACAGAAATATATATGTGTGTTTGTTTTATTTCTCATCATTCCAAAATACTGGAGATTTACTGTGTACCTTGTCAAATCTAGTAATATGTATTAATCTTAAACACATTCGTAAAACTGTACTTTCAGATTTGAAACATCGATAGCTTAAAATGTAGCTCAAACATAAAACGCATGAACGTATTTCAGATATTTTACTTGCATTTGCAAGACAAAGAAAAGCTGAATCTCTAAGACAACTAATAGAAAGAAATGAAGTTATTTTGTTCTATATCTAATATTTAACCTCATCATTTCTGATTTCGGTAGGATTTAAGCTCCTTGCAATATTACGCAATATCTATACTACATACAAATTGTGCACTTTGTAAAACATTCATAGGATAACGAGAGATGTTTAAAACAAACATGCTCTCGCATATTTGCTGTATCCATACAAACGCGTTCGATAATATTGCGGTTGCGATTTAACCTTATATTTTCGTTCGTCCGAAACGGTATCTAACCCCGAATGGCGTAGAATCGCGAACATAAAAATTCAACGACGGCGTAATGCCGTCGGAGCATCTAAATCCGTGCCGGAAAATACGATGGTTACGATTAGATTACCGTAATTTAGGCCGTTATCGCACGGGTTATCGCGAAAATTCGGCGGCGCCCGGCGCGAAACGGCCCCTAATTCGCGAACGTATACGCGTCCCGCATAAAACCGCGGCTCCGTAATAATATGCGAGCCAAAAGTGTATATCGGCCAAACGAGGTTTATATACGACGCACAAAGCTTATCCCGCTCGAGCCCTCCTATGTAACCCATCACCTCCCGCCGCGCGCTCCGCATTTTTAATTAAAAATCTGAAAAAGCCCGCACGACAAAACGACACGGTGGGAAAATAAGCGGATATTAAAAAAGAATTCACATTTTCTTTTTGATGTCGAGCATGCGATATCATATTGTGAACCACTGTAGGTCGTTGCGCCTTGCTATAATATTATATCATTTGTTGAATTCTCCGAGTAAAGTGCTCGTTGTGTTGCGAAGAAAAAAAGTAGGAATCTTCAATTCGCAGTAATTACAGCACACAGACTTATAAACACATTTCAGTAACGTTTTTTGAACTAATAATCCATTTTTTTCTTTATTTGCATTTATTTTGAGAATAGAACAACCTCTCAAAACTCCAGTGATCTAAATATCTATGTGCTACTAAATTTTTGATTGTTAGAAATTAGCAGATACAATATTATGCATACACATATACTATAATATATGTATATATATTATAATAACATCACACCATACAATAATATTAATTATAAAATATTTAATTAGTAATGTATGCAAAATTATTAATTTCTTTTTGTCTATATTAAATTTTATAAAAGTTAAAAACGAAATATAAATGATTATAAATTACAATCTCCTACTAATATAATTAATTAATTAATATGATCAATTTGATATAATTTTTTATAGTAAATTCTCTTTTCAGAATTTTTTTCAACGGATCTAGTCGATTTCACAACACTATAGCAAGATAACAATGTAAACAGCATCGAATCAAGTCTTCAGGCTTCTTAATGCGCGAAAAATTCACACGAAATATCTTTTTAATAGTTCGGCTCTCGTATATTCAGGCCACAGTGGTTCGCAGTGACACCCAGCTCTTCCCTCCTCGTTGTCTCCTTCTCCCGTACTTGTCGTCCACGTTTTTCCTTCCTTATGACGCTATCTCCTCGAAACTCGTAAAAGACCCATTCGTTTGACTTACGTCGTAGCTCGTTTGTTATTACAGCGCTCGTTACAGAGTCAATTCTGGCACTCGTATTCGCGTGTACGATCCTTTATGACCATGTCGCTGAAATACACGACGAAGGACAGAAGGAATCAGAGAAAGGCTGACAGAATCTGAGACACAGAAGAGGATCGTAGTCTTGTTGTCGTTAAGACTTCCTTTCGAAGGCACATTCGAGGGAAGATATATATTTGTTGTATATCGCTATGGACGCTTGCGTAACGTTCCGTTCGCATCTACGCGGAAAATTAGTCTTGTCTTGGCGGACCTCGGTTTTACGACCTCCTCGGCAGATTTTTATGCTGTGAACGACATAGCCGTTACTTTAAGAGATAATGGAGAAACGCGGGAAATGCGTAACACGGATTATTACTTCGTGTCGTAATGCGACAGATAGCAAGGTAATTTAATGTGATTAATACGATACAAAACTTATATAAAATGGTATATTACACAACATCAAAAACCAATGTCATTAATGTGAATATTATCCGGGCGTTGTACGCAATTGTTGAGACTTTAGAAACCCTCGATTTCCCCGCGTTAAGCACTGAAAATATCACTGTGCGGATGGAACAGGATTAAAAAAAAAACGGTCGAACGAGCACACGGGATTTAAAAGGCTTTCGCATGGCTGGAGAAAAAAACAGGGCTTAAAAATGGATTCCCTCCGAGACGGAGAGTGAAATCATCTGAGCGCGTCCCCGCGAAAAGAGCGTTCGCCGACAGTTCTGTGAACGAAGCAGAGATATTTCCCGTATGACATAATATCCATTATGGTCTATACAATGGAATGAACGCGACGCTTAATATACCGGGAATGCGTATTACAATTACCATTGTACGCTAGAAAGTAATTAGTTCATTGTACCAATAAATCGTTCGCCTCACCGTCGACATATGTCCTATATAGTAATAATTAATGAGCGCGACAATGAGCTGATCCTGTACATGTATCATTGGAATTTATATTATTTCATTGAGAACATTAAATTATCAGCATATATAAACAGAAATCGAAAATAATGCCCGTAAATCAATGAGATATATTTAATCCGCTTATTAAAAGATATATCTTTATTAGCAGTACAATGATAATGATATAGACTCATGATCTAACGTCTTTTTCCTAAGTTCGTATATTTAAAATTCAACTAGCATAAACTATAAGTCGGTGTCAAATAATTTTACAAATAATTATTTTTTTCAAATTTTTTAATGATAATTTAATGACTAATATAACCAAACAAATTTGATAAGAAATACAAAATCTAAATTTACAAGTCAATTAGCTATTTAAAAAACCTTAACCTCGACAAAGAATCATTTCGTAAGCTCTTTCGAGAAATTACTGCTCGAGGCAAGACTTTTAATGGACCTCACTAATGACTGATTTTTCCATCTTAATTTGCGGCAACAAAGTCGTGAAACAAACGACATACAAATGTTTCTGAAA
The DNA here is from genome assembly GCF_001594055.1 of Mycetomoellerius zeteki. Lineage (NCBI taxonomy): Eukaryota > Metazoa > Arthropoda > Insecta > Hymenoptera > Formicidae > Mycetomoellerius > Mycetomoellerius zeteki. The sequence continues at coordinate 244,094 of NW_017257409.1, read as the reverse complement.
CTCTGAAAAATTCACCAGTGAAAGAAAGCAAAGAAGCGAAAGAAACGGTGAAATGGAAAGAGAAGAAGAAAGAAGGTAGGATTGGAGGGACAAGAAAGAAAAAGTCGAGGACGGAGGACGACACATTGACGAGACTCGAGGAGATAGTTTTCCTTTGTCGTGACTTTCGCCACACTCTTCAGAGGACCCTCGCGGCCGGAAATAAATTACCACTCGAAATCTCCGAAAGCCTTTTACGCGGGGCCCGAGATCGAGTAGTCGCGAGGAACAATTTTATTGTATTTCTAAGATGGTACCGAGGCAGAGACCGGGTGGTACCGGATGGACCGGAAGGGAATACAGCGCGGAGCGCCACCGGAGAATTCGAGTGCGCTGACGATATAAGCTTATGTCGAAGGGGACGAACGGAAGAAAGGCGGTGCTAATACGATCGTTGCGGTCGCGTCCGATGACGCGTGCTAGAGAAAACAAGCGGAAAATAGCGGAGAAGAGCAGAAGAGCGGAGTAAAGCAAAAGAGCAGACAGCCAGAGCCATCGTTAACTCCTAAAGGTCCAGTGACCTTTCAAGAGGACGGTGTTCTTTTCAAAATTGGATAAAAATTTCTTGATTCAGTTTGTGGTTTCTATTATCTTCTCTTACTGTTTTTCCTTAGTTCAAATAAAATTTTCATCAAAATTTCATCAAGATATTGAAGAGATTAAAGAATTATTACTTATATTTTAATTATATAAGTTACTTTTCTTAATAATGTATGTTAGTAACATACGCTGTTAAAAAACCTTGTTTGTTAATACATTGCTATTAAAAAGAATATTTATCGTTTGCATATAAAATATCGTTATTTTATCTTTATATTTGTACTAAAGTATGTATTATTCAAATGATAAATATTCAACTGGCAAAGAGACTCTAATAATAATAATTTGAATTAAATAGTCTAGTGCTTATAAGAAAAGATTACATCTATCTATATTTTCTATATTATAAAACAAGATTTCTAACTTCGTATCATTCTCTTAAATTTCCGTCTTCAAGGATTTATTTTTCGTGAAAAAGTATAAAATCTACGAAGTATACACAGTTCATATAAAACGATTTGGAGATATGAATTCTCGTAAGTCCTCCCCTCTGGACACGATGCGCACTGTAAACGCAACTCGTCGACGAACTTAATACGATTGCGGCAAACCGGGGTGCGGTCGGTGACAAACGGATAGAAAGAAAGAACGAATGAAGGAAAGCTAGCGGAAGCGAAATGAAGGCAGGGAGAGAGGGTCAGAAAAAAAGGAAGGAGTAAAATTGTACGTCGTGCGGCTCAGGAAAGGGAGATCCAGCCGCGTTTCCATTACTTCATTTCCGAGGCTGAAAGCCACAGGACAATGGGGCGCCCTCGAAAGGTTGACACGACCGAGAGCCACGGGATATCGGGATCGTTCCGAATACCGGCGGTAAAAAGGAGACGAGTCGATCGATAGACGGATGTGGCGCTCCTGCGAAAATTACTCGACCCGCCGGTAATACCAATCGATCGATTACATTTCATTAATCCGCTCGGCCTTAAATTATTTCCGACGCTTGAATAAAACTGTGAAGATGAAATCCGTTTAAACTATTAGCCAGTGAATGGAAACTCGAAAAATATAGAAAGCATGCTCGGGACGTGATTAAATATCTACGGTTTGCTGTTTCCAATTTTCTTAATTAATAGTATTATTAGAAAATTAAATAAAAAATTGAGGTGTTGAGAACTTTGTCAAATGTTAATAATAGCCAACTTCGTTAATATGGACAAACTTATTACTATTTTTTTCTAATTCTCATGCTGAAATTTTACGGTTTCTTATTCTTCCTTCCTATGGATATTTAAAAATCATCTATAATTATTTCGAATTTAATTAATATAAATTCGTTATTTACCTCTCTTTACAATAATCTATCAAATCACTTCAAGAGCTACAGACTATATTTCATCGAAATGTAAAATTCTCAGCTCGATACGGTTTATTTACAATCGTGCTCGTCAATGCGACACAAATAGAAATGCATTAAAATACAACATACGTAATACAACTCACACAATAAAATATATTGCCACGCGTTTCCTCTACGTCCAAGTGTAACAGACAATGTATCGAAAAATCGTTTACCACTCTTGTTTGTCACGAGTGTTTTCCGCGCGACATGCATCATTATGGTGTTTATTATGCATTTATTTCGCAGCGCGAGCTCGCTTATGCTCCAGAATTACCATGTCATGACGCGGCAATTGCATGCGATGGTATCTTCGCATTCGGTTGTTACTAACTCGCAAAGTGTTTACCACGTAGAAATGCAGGCTAAAATTGACCGGTATAATAGGTACGTTTAATAACGAATAAACCTTCATTGCGTCCTAATTAGCAATGCGGAGGTACAACTGTTGTTACGCTAGATTGATCAGTTTAGTAGATCAATTAATAGTACAGATAACACAGTCGACAAGTATAAATTACGAAACAAAAAACATTTAATGTTCTGTCCATGAAGTTTTTCTATTTATTGTATTGATAAAATAAGAAAAAATTCGTTCTATTTAATAAAAGTATAATACTTTCCATCCAAAATATTGCAATTCCTATCGCAAAATAGGTTCAATATTTTATTTTAGAATCTTATTTAAAAAATTATATTTTTCTTTTTTTTCTAATATTGTCATCTATATCGTTGCTAATTCGAACATAGTTTGAAAATAAAACACGATATAACGGAAATGGTTTTATCAAACTAAATGACCGGCAATAAAAATGCATCGGAATGTCATCGCTAATATTAGCTGTCGTCGGACGCAATTTTTATTACTTACGACATTGGAGAAAATCGAGTTCCGCGATCCTTAAGAGATTCAGCGATGCCTTGGTGTAAAAGGACGAAGTCATCCTTACACCGGGCACAGTATATCATTCCGGAAGTGAAAAATGTTCCGCTTCTATCCAATTCTCCCTACTTCGCAGCTCGCGATAAGAGTATTACCCGATGATATATCGCGGCGCGTGTTTACGGAGATATTAAAATTGTTTAATAAAGACGAATAACATATGGATGACAATTAATTGTGCATCAACAAATAATAACGACAATTCGAGAATTTGAACGTGTATGTAATTTTATTTATTTAACAAACATATATTGCCACGCATTTTGCATTATGTACCAAAAAGCAATATTGGAATATATTAGAGTGGAATTTCGCCCCCTCCCCCTCCTGATATTTGAATCTTTTAGTAAAAACGACATAAATTATTCTGAATACATCATAAGACCAAAAACACGGACACGATAAGTGCTACATATATTCGTTAACATTTACTGAAATATTCATAAATTGAATAACGTGTTTCAAGCTTGATTTACTTTACGTAACATTTTAGAATTTCAATACTGCTTTCAACGCGCATAAATTTTTTCATATCAACATTATCCTGATATTCAATTTCAACTTAAATACAAGCTTCTATTGAATAGTTTGATATAATGATAGCATTTGATATAATGAAGCATAATTAATATGCAGAAAAAGAAAGAAAACAATTTTTCAATCAAATTGAAAATAATACTTTTGCTTTTCGTATTTTTACAAATACTTTTCAGTTGAAAAAAATAAATTTTTTAAGAAAAATAATGATATTTCAAATCGTGAAATCTGAAAGTACTTTGATATTGCAATTATATAGATTCGATACATATACGCCATACTAAAAAGAAAATATTTCGTCATATTAAAGTTTCCAGATATCCAACGTATTAACAATCTTTCTTGTCTTCATTGAGAGAAAAATGTTTGGTATTTGTAACTATAATTATATATTACTATAATTATGATTATTACTGCTATAATAATAGTAATATATAATTATAGTTACAAATACCAAACATTTTTCTTTCAGTGTTGAAGAATAATTCTGTTCCTATCGACAAAATGAAAGCGAATGAAATGATGCAACGGCGCATCCTGAAAGAGAAAATCACGGGGGAAACGTACTAAGAATGTTGGTACCAGCAAAAGCACTATCTTGTGGAATTTTCAAACTGGATGAGTTACGCTACGACCGCCATGACCGGTATTGGCCGCACGTACCGCTGTGGAAAAGCGCCCGATGCGATTTTGTCATTATTTTATTCCGCTCAATGACCCCTGGAATATCTCGATGGTCCTGAGAACACATGAAATGTTCTTTGCGATGCGGAGAGCAAGGAAGAGGGAAGGAGGGGGTTGCAAATAACCGTACGTTTACTTATCACTTGATCTCGCATTAACCTTGCCTGGCCGCAAATGTGCATTCCGCCACCGCGAAAATAAAATGAAACGAAAAAATTCGCGCGACGCACACATTGCGGAGATTTATTCCCGAGAAGATGTACTCGACCTGATAATTCTTGTAATCACAAAATGTGAAGTTTTACGTTTGAACGTAGAATTAATTTGATTATGATGAATATAAAATTGTCAGATCGCCAATGTTTTCCATTACCACGTAATACTATTTCAATTTAATAAATTAAATAAATTTAATAAATCTTATTTCTTACAAACGGCGCATTTGTGGCGGTTATAATGTCTTAGTTTTATTTTAACCGAAGTCTCCCGTCGAATCAGCGTAAACCGCGTAATCCATTTAATCTAGCGAAACATCGTTGGTACTTTGAGAATTTCTCAGGAGCGATGAAGTCGGGATTGCGCGATTGGATATCAGAAATGTCGAAACCGAGAGAGGTATCGGCAAAGCGCCGGTTGCAATTTCATCATTATTTCATTCCACTCGATAGCATTCGAACGTCTCGATAGCGCCAGCAACGCAAAGTGTTTTCTTACCGCGGAAAGAAAGAAGAATAACCGCGTGTTTGCACAACTTTGATTTCGTTCGATCTTGATCTCGCATCGCGGGCGAAAAAACTTTTCCTCGACTCTTGCTTTGCTCCATAAAATCACCCACCGCATTCATTTGCGCGATTTTTCGTGGAATATTAATTTCCCGAGATATCTCGCAACGAAATACTTCAAGTTGCTACGGAGATAACCCCGAAGCGAACGGGCAAAAGACTCGATTACATTCTCAGATAGGTAACAGAATGCGCCCAGAGCGGAGGGACATCAGCGGAGTAAAAAAGGTGAGTGCCCTGAACTATGTAGTCTTTAAATGTTGGAAAAGCGCGGAACTGTTTTAAAAACTCTGGGAAAAAGTTTTGTTCCCCCGGCGCCTTAAACTCTTGCCGCACAAGTTCCCTGCACCTGGACCCTTACAAGGAAACTTTCTTATTGAAAACTATTTGTTTGCTTTGGCCGATCCGCGACATGCCGAAGTCGTAAACGAAAAATAATGCGATCTAACAATCTTCGAGATAATGAGCACCACACGTCGCCGTGACGAGGCTTGAACGATTGAAACTTTTACTAGAAATCGTCTTCTGTTCCAGAGAGAATACATTGAAACTAGGTAATAATGACAATGTCATATTGTCGCAAGCAGTATCTTGAAATGCTACAACTAATTTACTTTAGACAAATTATTTGAAGTATACAGCTTGCGTTTATTGCGGTTTTAAAACTAACGGTTTAGTTGAGAAGCGTATTATTTCGTAATAATGTGGCACAAGTAACGAAGTTAATTTTGCATGCCTGGTCATTAAAACCTGGCAAACAGTCGAGCGCACTTTAAAAGCGGACAATACTATGTAATTGGGAAAAATTAAAAAACAAAGCAGCAACCACTTTGACAGAACTAACAATCACATATACGTATACTGCACTTGTCGGATGGAATAGGAAGTGTTCCCAATCGGCGAAGAATTATTTGGAACGTTTATTTGTACAATGATGGTACCCTACACGCATAATCGAGTAATAAATCATTCATATAAGAATAAATACTGTTGTAATACAATTGTAATATATTACAAAATGTTAAGATTATATATACATATATAAAATTAACCTTAATTTTTAATTGTTTGCATAAAGTATATATATATGTAGTATATACTTTATACAGAAACAATTAAAAATATGTTAATTTTACAAAAATACATATATACCATAAATATATATATTTTTTAAATTATTATATCCTATTTATATACACATATAGAATTTGTAATATCATTACAAGAAATTTATTTTTAATGAATAATTTTTTAAAATTACTTTCTACTAATTCATTTGCGTTAATCATATAATCATTTCATATCTTTACAATGCAATGTTCCGACATAGTATAATAATGTATATTACGGTATTATAATAATTTAAAAATAAGTAAACATATATATATTTTTTAATTATTATACTGTAATACACTATGTGTGTCTGTAAAGATATGAAATAATTGTATGAACGATACTTAATGCAAACGAAGAAAATTTTTGCTGAACTAAATTCTGCGTATTTATGTTCGATTGCGATCAAATGATGAACAATTTACGATCAACATCGCTCAGAAGCGCCTAGCAGAAATTCATTTCACCCTAGGGACGGCACCGATAAAATATAAAATACACGAAAAGCGAGGATCAATGTAGATAATGGAATGCCAAGCGATGCGCGTTAAGCACGGACACAAATTGGTGCGTCGCACGCGCAACAGGGCTTTCGGCCGTAAAATATTATGTCATAAATATCTCGAACTCGGATTAATGTAATCACCAAAATACCAGTCGCCGTGCGGTGCGTAGTGAGTAGTATATTGGGTCTCCCAGATTTATCGTGACTATATAACTTCTCGAATCGCAGATTCTTCGATGTCTGAAGTTGATCTTTTTATTAACAAAAAATTTCACAAGATATCCATCGTGAAATTTTTAATGTACATTAAATATTTCGAAAAATATCACCCAACTTTAACAAGAATTATTAAACCTGTTATTTGAATAATAATTTGTGTGTGTGTGTGCGTGTGCGTGTGCGTGTGTGTGAATAATAATTTATCTTTATTTTAATCGAATTACTTTATGTAAATTAATTTTTTATTATTATTATTATCATCCAAGTATGAACTTCCAAGTATAAAATTCTTCAATAAAATCGCGATCGCAAATATGTAATACGTATTAAATTATAAATTTCAAAATTGACTTATTAAACCGTACTATATCTTAAGATTGGTTTTAGCTGAACTTTTCGCAGAAACGCGATTATAAATACAGTCATAAAATTATATCTATCAAACTCTTCCGTTAGAAATATTTCTTGCTTCACGATGCTCTTAAATAACTTATAGGTACTCTTATTATCAATTGTTAAACATAGTATCAAAAAATTCATTTAATGGCGAATACAACCAATTCATTTAATTTTACTTTTATAACGAATATAATGTGGGTCATTAAATGGTATTGAATTTTTTATATCAATACTCATATCAATACTCGATAAGATCTTAATATATGATGCTGCTTTTCAGTTTATACTGCTGCAGTTCAGTCAAATGTAATATTTATTTTATTATTATCATTATTATGTATTATCTCACCAAAAATAATACAAATAATAATAATAATTCCGTGTTTCACACGTAATATATCGTGTATGAATAAAATTATAAAGCAGTTTTCGGATTTCACATATATGTATAGCGCGTATTTGAAAGCAAAGTGAGAGAAATTAGATTTATTTCTTTTTTTCTTTATTTATAGCAATAGTCATATAGTAACTAGCGATGGTCGGTATTATGCGGGTGTTAAATAGAACAGCCGTACGATCCATTATACTACAGCGAGCTTAAACTGTCGTTAACGACTTTCCGCGCCATGCCGTTACACAGAATCCTCCGGTCTTCTAAGCCCGGAGCTTGTAACGGACTCTGTGCTTTATCTATTTTTTTTAATACCTGCTTATGTCGACCATCCAGCACTATCGCAATTCGGCTTGACTATCACGAGCGCCTCGTTAATTGCAATGTTACCGCACTGCGACCTGTTGTACACCACTCGAGCATCGTTACTTTCTCTTGGTCGTTTTACTGACTTACCTGAAACAAAAAGAGAAAATCGTTATATTAACGTACGAGATACTCTCTTACTCTCTAGATTAAGTTTTATCGAGGAATTAACGAGGAAAAAAGACTTAAAGTAATATCGTAATAAATTAATCATCATGGAAATAATAATATTTAGTAAAACCACATTCTACAGAAAGTGAAAAAAAAATTTTTTTTTATTCACTTTCTTGCTAAATAAATTAAAATAGATCCTACTCATAAAAATCTGAATTATATATTCTGTATAAGTATAAAATTAATTTTCGCGCACTAAGTACAATAATTTTTTTTAAACGATTCAAGTAAATTTCATCGCAAAAAAATATTTGAAAGCAAATTTAAAAGTTATTATAAATTTGCAAACCTCTTTGAGTCGATTTAATAAAAGTGTCGGTGATTAATATTTTTTTTTCATCGTAAGCGCTACCTCGAAAAGCTATAATAACGAACTAAGTTTCCCTAACACTTAGCCTCTTTGATATGCTATTAACAACGTATAATGGCATGTTCTTATCTATCGTAACTAAAGTTTCTTAATTTAACACTTGACAGATTCGAGAGTTCTCACTTTTATTTAACAAAATTGTATTCGGTTGGCAGAACTTTGTTATGCCAGGAATATCTGCTAGTTTCATATTCACGTGATGAAATCGGAGCTATTAATGTCGCACGCTCTAATTTCTATGAAGACAGACCGGATAAAGACCACAGAATACAAAATGAGAGAGGAAATCTTATAATAAGCCAGCACCGAAAGAAATTATTTATAATCGTCACAATAATTTCTCCTTTTTCTTCATTCCCTCACATTCTATAAATTGTAATCCATATATATATATATATATATATAAATTGAAGCTTGCAGAGAAATAATTAAAAAGATTGGCGTCGTTTTTATTTTATCTTACACTTATCTTTTCTAAATTGTTTTTATTATTCCTTAAACTATGAAAATTAATTAAGATAAAAAAGACATACTATATATTATAATGATACGTATGAGAAATTAATATACGTCAACTATTCCAAAGCGATTGCAATCGATTGATCGAAATCGTAGATGAAATAAATGGCAAATCAGATACGCGATATAACTGCAGTAGGGATATTACAGGTTGTGCAAAGTAAATTTTGTACGGGCTGGATATATTGACTTCCGGTCGATTTTCAGAAGTACGAATCGTATTATCTCTCTCTCTCTCTCGAACGACGGGCATCGCGTTTCTATCTCGGAATGGGGACTGTCGCCGATGGAGCGAGGAAAAATCACGAGGGCGGACCCCCCATACACAATACGTCGCCATACCGCGCCGTGCCACGCCAGTAACCAGATGCTTCCGGTTTCATAATAGACGGTTCGTGGTTACTGGCGCGAAATGACACGGAAGCGGCAGAGCGCAGCTCTTCCAGACGAGGCGAGCGCCCGTAGCGAGTCTGGTTGCCTTCGTGCTTCGATGCGCCGATTCAATGCCGACGATAATTTGAGAGACAGCAAAGAATCCTCGAGAGCAAGTCAAGACAGTTGTCCCGCGGCTAATATATTTTACTCGTGCTTCGTCTTTTTCGCTAAGCAAAGCGACTCTATTGCGATATTCTTAATACCCGAGATATTATATATACTATGCTGACAATCGCTTAATTATAATTTTACAAATTAATATTATAGTAGTTTATGATATTATCTTTTAATACTCTAAGTAAATATAATTATATAAAATTTTCTCAAGGTTTCTTCACTTATTGCGTTACTATGAAACTATTTAAATTGTCCACTTGCGCGATCGGGATAAATTTCGCGCTCTATTAACTCGGATACTAATTTTTATCTACTGTTCTTTATCCACAATGAACGTTAGGGGGTCAAGGAAGTGCGATACGGGTCCGCAAACAAACGTCCATCCTCTGTCCCCGGGTCTCTCCCTTTCCCCCGCGATTTCTTCATCGCGGAGGAAGTCCTCGAAACGCGCGTTACGGTGCACCGCGCAAATTTACTATGCAAATTAGCAGATGTATTTTCCGTTCCCCAGCGAAAACACTGACCGAGGACCGTCGACAAAAAACGCATCCCACCGAGACGGTCGAACAAAATGTCCGTCCTGCGAAGAATAATTACGTAATCGCTGGTGAAATCCATCGTCGAAAAAGAATCGAGAAATGTCTGCGAGGTATATAGGCTCTGAAAAATCATGAACAGGGTATATAGGTTTTTTGTTTTTTTATTTAGAACTTTGTTAAGACATCTATTATTTTAAAAAAGCATTATCGCAATTAACCTCCTAGTATATATCTTCACATGTTTGTTACTTTGAATGAATAGCTATAAGTTCCTATGCAAGTTTCGAAATGTAAAATACAAATTTCTAATTGACGAAAAATTCCAGAATATGTTTCGATGAGAGGAAAACTGAAGCATTTTATGTGAGGACAAATAAATTTCTACTGAAGTTTTCATTGTATTTTAAAAAGACTAGCTTGAAAATTTTGTAAACACTTGAATACTACACAGAGAGAAAAATGTTTGGTATTTGTAACTATAATTATATATTACTATAATTATGATTATTACTGCTATAATAATAATAACAGTAACTATGTATATAGTTCCAGCAACAAATGTATATAATTGGCAACCTAAAATGACTATATTTATAGTTCTTATAACCAATTTTATAGTTATATTTTGGGACAATCATATTTTTTACCATATATTTTGGGACAACCATAAAAAATATGGTTGTCCCAAAATATAACTATAAAATTGGTTATAAGAACTATAAATATAGTCATTTTAGGTTGCCAATTATATACATTTGTTGCTGGAACTATATACATAGTTACTGTTATTATTATTATAGCAGTAATAATCATAATTATAGTAATATATAATTATAGTTACAAATACCAAACATTTTTCTCTCTGTGTAACTAGTTATAAGAAAGAATTAAGCTACGAAATCCGAAGATATAAACAGATATGAATTTTTACTTGTTGAAAAATCCACAAATGATTATACACCTCACTCGCGACGCTTATGAAGCAAAGAAGCATCGTCGTGCGAACGTCAGCTCACTCCACCCCCTGTGTTGTTCTCCATCCCCGAAATGCGAAAATTCATGAATACAAGAGCGTCAGCAGCAAAAAGGGAAATGGTACGCGAGCGGGGTGGCAAAATGTGAAGTCTTGTAAGTTTGCCGGTGTAATGGAGCGACGCGACGCGCGACAAGAACGAACGATGATATTAGGGGCGGCGCGATTTCGGCATGATACAAATTTTAAATTACAACGCAAGTCACGAGGAGGAGGAACGGTAGAGAGACGAGCGGCCACCGAAGATAATATGCAAAAGAGAGGCTTAAAAAGTAATTACCGCTGAAGAGCGCGGGCTGGTTAAAAATTGGCGTACATAAAAAGTTTTCTAATTTCGGACCGGTTGAGGACTCCCGTAGTCAAGGGATAGAAACAAGAGAGAAAGAGAGATCGCTTAAGCCACGTAGTTACGTGCATCCCGGTACGTACGCTAGCGTTAAACGCGCCTGGCCGCGTAAAGTATGTGCTAGAGAACATCCAAGTACAATATGAGCAACGTAGTCTCGTAGATTAGCAGTTCGAAGTACTCCTAACTAATTGAGAACTGCGATTTTATGCGATAAATTTCATCGTCGTTCTCTTACATTCTTGCATGAAAGAGCAGAGAAAATTACACGAGCGATAAACAGCTTGTTATTACAGTAAATTTTCAATATATACAGTAAAACAATTTGTGTATTTGTGTTGGAAACGGTCCACTCACGTTTGTGATAATAAAGTTTATGTTGAATTGTTTAACATATTCGAGTATTAATTTAACATAATGTGATTATGTTATTTAAAGATTTTTTGAATGTGAAATTGATATTCAATGTTTCTTAGTGTCAAATTGACACAATTTATGAGTAAGTGAACAAGTAACATAAAAATAATGTGTTTTAAAACGTAAATTTTAAGACAAATGAATGAAATATATACGTTAATTTAACATATCACAAATGTTAATTTTCTGAAAAAAATATGTTCCCACGGTTTGTTTACAAACTGTATCGATGTTATCTTTCTTTGTATTTATTCTCTTACATAATATTTGTGTTACCAACCTTCTAATATCTTCATCTTGTGTAAAATTAACTCAAAAATTTGAGTGGACTGTTTGGGACATGCGATTTATGTTAAATTCAACACATTTTTTCCAACTATGTACGCGTTATTATTAAATTTCAATATTAATTAAAAATTAATTATCATGTCTCATTATAACCTAACATGAATCGTAATAATGAAGTTTCTCGACATATCATTACGTGAAAGAGAGAAACTTCTTTTTTCTCTTTTAAATAATCTTTCTCTATTTAAATACACTGAGGTTTCAATTTTTCGACAGCACGCTGTAGAGAGACGAGAGCTCAGCGAGACGAAATTTTCGATATAAAAGATTAACCGAAATACATGTATAAACAATAACGAGAGTTAACAAAAAAGAGTAATTTTTCTCTACGGGCATTAAATCTTTTAAACAATTTTACAAAGTAACAGAGAATAACAATAATAATCCATTACATCCGTTATTTATTACAATACTGCATTTAGTTGAAAAGAATTTATTCAAGCCCGCCGTTTTATTTCAGAAATAATATTAACACAAGCGAGAAAAAACTTGTTGAGGAAATAATAACGCGGCAGTTTCAAGCGGAATTTTAAAACGCACCGAACAACGCGTTAGTATCGCGCGAGTGCTGAATTTAAAAAAAATTGCACAGCGCGTAGTGTCATTCCATTAACCTAATTACGACCGGTTATTATCACCGCAACGATTATACAGGCAGAAAGGCTTCCGTTGCGAGCGTATTGTCGAGCCGGACTATCCGAAGTGCAAACAGTCGCCGGTGTTTTCTCACCCGTGTAAATGCTAATACGCCATTAATGCCAGAAAAAGATATCCTGGCAAACGAAAGTAAGATGAGTGACGCTGCCGTAATTACCCGCAAAGCAACATGTCTTTTTGCTGATATTAAAACGTTATCTCATATCCTAATATTCACTCGTCACTATGTAACTATGTAACTAATATGATATTTTTATTTCGATGGTTTCATTTTCGTACAGCGAAGAAAATTCAACCGAAAAGGATTTCCTTTCATATTCACGCTAATATTACACGAATATTTTTCATCGCCTCATATACGGAATTGAGACTCAGTAACGATATCAAAAACGAATGTAAAAAAATTAAAAATTAATTCTGTGATTAAAGCTGCTGTAGAAACAAGTTGTCGATATTTTGTTACAAATCTCCCAGATATACTTTTATATGATATCTATTGGCATTACAAGAATCAATTACGTTAATGTATCAAGAAGTAAAGCCAATCCGGCTTTTATTTCTTGCCTCATTAATTATCTGGATAATTTTGCCGTAATTATATGTGATTACAATAATTACGCTAAAAACTTAAAATAATTTAGAAATTTTTCAGATGTAAAATATATTCGTATTCAGGTTTGATCCGAGTCGTGAATCAGTACATGGTTTCTTCCATCATGAATCAGTAGCAGTTGAAAGTTAATAACAAACATTAGCACGTTTTGCATTTGACAATTCGACCGCTTGAAATATCAAGAGTCGCACACACTGTAAATATCGTTGTGTTAGCGAGTATCCGCCATCCATGCGACAAGCTTACGGTGAAGTGAGTCTAATAAAGTTTAACGGCGATCTTCGACATCGCAAGTCGAGATATAACCTATACGCAACACAACGTCGTTTCATTAACACGTTCGCCTCGGCTCGTTATCGTGAATTTTCAAGATTCCGCTTACGCACGTTTCGCAGTGCCTAGCTCCTAGACAGTCAGGATTCCTTTCTGCGTCGCTGGCAAGACGCCGAGTTCGCGCGAGAGTTCACGTTGAAATTCTAATTATCGCCTGTCGACGATTATTTTACATAATAATTCTCAGCGTGCACCCAAGATGCAAGTTGCAGGGTAAACCACTGCCTGTCGGCCTCGCTTTATACAAACAATAAAAATGCCATATGTCATAATTATCATAGTGCGCATTGAAAAAAACTAATGTTATATAAATTATATATATGTATAAAAATTTTCTTAATTTCTTTCTCAAATTTTTAAATTATATTCTTTTCAATATGTTTGTTATTGTGTTTATTTTACCTTCTTTTTAATTTATTAATTCAATCCTAAAGTTAATTTTAAGTCCTTCTTTATGCTTGTTTATTTTCCCTATTTTACATTTGTATTCTCTGCGTATTAAAACTCACAATCCTTCTCTCTATTATGTTTGTTGTACTGTTTTTTAGACAAAATTATTCCAAAGTAATCTGTCCATATTCTCTCCAACTTGCCTACTATTTTATTGCTTATCTGTCTTCATTGGCCAAGCCCTGAATTGCACGCGCAATTCAATCTCAATCTGCCATACGTAGCGCGATACAATCTGCGAGAACGTCGTTAAAAACGAAAGTCGTTCTAACGAAATCTCTCTTAGTATCGGAAATCAGGTGGACGAGACACGTTCTCGCGTGTCGATACGGAAAAAGCCGTGCATTCAATACCTCAGTTCCTCGCTTTCTGGCGGAGCACATTTCGCTGGAAGCTTTAACAACAGCTTGCGGAATATTACTACAGGGCCTTTTCTGTTCTGTTATATTCTGCTCTCCGTCTCAGGACATGACAGCCGGCACTAGAGAGAGATCCTTTCCCCTTTCTCTTCTGTCCTTACTGCGTCTTATATTCCTTCCTTCCTTCCTTCCTTCCTTCCTTCCTTCCTTCCTTCCTTCCTTCCTTCCTTTCTTTTTCCTTCCTTCCTTCCTTTCTTCCTTCCTTCGCTTTATCTTGTCTTTCCTTTATGCATCACATTTTTCAAATGTGTCTCCTCCCGGGCAAAAATCTGATGGCATAAGGAGATCAAGTGATCTCACTCTATCCGCCATTGTATAAAATCCTCACGAGCGGACCATCGGTTCCAGGATACACCGCGGTCACGTTCGCAACGAACCGAAATGATGTTGCGTGCAGATGCCTCATCATTTTAGTCGCTGCATATCTCTAGTATACGAGCCCGAAAAAAAAAACATATTCCTTTCCTTCCGCTAACGTGATCCAACATACCATCCGTTATTAAGTTACGGCCGTTGAAACTGTCAGGACTTCGAGAGAGATGAAGTATTACCGATACATTTAGATAAAGCTTCCAAGCAATTTTCTAAGTAATTTCCATTTTCTCTCGATCAATAGATACAAAATATATAAATATATTTTCTGAGGAGCACCACATATTTTAAATAAATAAAAATATCTAAATTAACAATCTCATGCAATCGCGATGCATTAGTTTCGTATCGATTACTAATTTTGTTTAAATAAAATAGAATTTTTTGTATTTATAGAATATTATTTGAGAAACCGTCAATCATTTTTTTCGACGAGTTATTTTGGCTCTATGAACATTGCTCCAATTACTTGGCTATCATATTATGTAGATCTATTTCAGATTTAAATTAAATGTTACTGTGAAAGACTGTTATTCGGTATAATTTACTTGACCGCGTTTCGTATAATTATAATTATACTTTCTAATTCAAATTTCATTATTTAAATTGGATTATTTAAGTAGATTTTTCTGTTAGTCGTCAGAAAATCAAATATTATCCATCTTTTTTGTAATGTTAAATGTACGTTACATTTAAGATTAAGCTAAAATTAATAAAATCGATTAAGTGCATTAAGAGCAAATTTTAAAATCTTTATAGGTATTGATTGTGGGCATGTGACTTTCATTAGAGCGCTACATGTATAATCACTCAGCATAAATAAATTTTAACACGCACTGTCGCGAATCCCTTCGGTGGACAACGCACCCTAATAATACGTTCGTTACGAAATTTAAGGGCATCCGACTGCTACCAAAGCTGCCGTGCATAAAGTGGGGGTCTCTCGGTGAATAGCTGCGACTCAACGGTCGACTTTACTCGAGTTAATTAAACCCAACATTGCAGGAATAAATTCACTTAACTCCGAAGCGACGGCTTAGTCATCGGTAATGCGATATCCGTTCGTGATCGTCATTATCATTATCCGAAATATTATTCGAGCGTAGATAGAAGTAGACATTACGTTAAGCATGTTGTTCTTCATACTCGTTTAAAAGAAAAGTCTACTTGAATTCTTAATTCCTATTTCTGATTTTGTCTATATATATAACGATATAAACTAATTTGTTTCCAAAATAAAATAATTCAATATAAAAAAGTAACATAGCTAGAAAGTCAAATAAATTAAGTCTTGTTTCACTAATACCTTCATCAGAGTGTTTACCTGAAACCTTATTAAAAAAATCCTGAAAAATTTCGGTATATTACAGGTTCTTTTATTCAAATTCCGAGAATTTTCAAATTGAAAAGTTTGAAATAAATTAATGTGCAAGCAACGCAAACAAACTATATTAAAAATTAATGGAAGACAAAAATTCCATGAGACTATATCTATCATTTTCTATAATTAGAGCAGCGAAACCTACAGAAAAACTCACTACAATGTGGTATCGGTGAGCTACTCTCTTCTGCTAAGTGTTTTCCACTATTTTACCGTGATTTTTTAAATAAAAGTTCACGAATACGAGAATGTACGTGAATATATACAAATGTATATGCCGTACTTATTGTTAACAGATCAATATTTTTCACTATCAAGAAAAATAATCAAAGAAAAAATGTTTTCAAAAAGACAATTTAAATTTAAAAGTAAAATTCCAAAAATTTTCCTGAGTACCGATATTCCATGAAAATTCTTGATTTTTAAAAATAAAAAAAATCTGAAAATTCCAGGTTTTGTAGGTTATTCCAATAGTAAACACCCTGCTTCTTGCTATTATTAATAATAAACGATTATATTTTCAAAATATTCAGACGACTAAATTAGTAGGTTAAAACCGTGCAACAAAAGCGACAAGATGAAGAAAAAGGAGGAAAGGTGGTGGAAAATTAAGAATAAGTATCTAATAACTGAAAAATGTGTCCCGGTATCCGGGACGCGGGAACGAAAGGGAAGGGCAGAACGTGCGGGGAAAGTCAATGAGGGGATGGCGAGTCGACGACGCAGAAATGAGGGCCGTACGAGAGGAATGACAATGGTATGGAGAGGGTTTAAAACTTCAACCCCTCGTGGAAAATTTACAGCGAGTCGGATTCGGCCGCGTCATTAAACACGTTGTTTCATAATTCACGCTACGATATATCGGCATCTCTCGCCCTCTTGGTCACGTGACTGCTCGTTAATTCTTCCGTTCTGCGTTCCTGTCGAACAAGTGTTGTATGTGCAGCGCGTACGAGAGCGTTTCAAGAAATGCCAAAGCCAAATTAATCTCTCATTCTTCGTCGACAAAGTATCGAAAGATAATAAATCATTTCCACACATTCTAAACTTTGCAATAATATATCCAAGTTCCAATTCTCTCTGCTATTCTCAAACTAAACTGTACGTGCTCGGCAATATGTAGTTGAGTTTCTAAATTCGTGTCAGTTTCTCTTAATATAAGTTATCTCGTTTTGATATTAATTTAGATATATTTTATTTTTAATATTAATTATATAATATATTGGTTATAACTACATGTACAATAAGTGTAACTAATGCAAATAATAGATATTAAAAAATAATTAATTTGATGCAAATAGATGAAACAAAAATCTATTATATTATCAACTAATAATTAAACCTTACATAATATTCTTATACAAGGTAGCTATATTTTTTATGTTCCCTGCAATTTTCTCTTTAAAATAAATTTTATAGGTTATAATCCCAAAGCGTTTAAAAAGTTAATCTCTTAATTGTAATGCACTCTGTGTTTCTATATAATAATAGAATTACTTTAAAAACACTATGTAATAAGTAAAATGCGTGTCTGCTTTACATTACACAATAATAATAAACATTTCATACAACATGTCAATAAATAAGAATAATTATAATTTATCACTCACGCACGCAAGAGAATTCTTCGTTTTCTCTTCGTAAAATATTATAATCACAAAGTATTATATATAATATTCTTTAAATTTTTCTTAACTTTACTTAATATACAAATTTACTCAATTCTTTGAGATTAATTATATTTATAATTCTTATACTCCGCGAGATTATATATTATCGCATATAAAACAATATTCAACCAATCTTTTTAAACATTAATCTCATTTATTATTAGTTAGTGCATACAGCCATGAGTCACATTTGTCATTTGTTCAAATATTCAATTTGCTATGCAGTTTATCACGACTACTAATTACGGGCAGTAATAGAAAAGATTTAGGAATCAGTAAACTGCAGATACTCCCGTAAGTTCATTTAGTGGCAATGTAATTAATCGCAGACGACGCGGCGCGCTTAAGACCGGGATTATATTAGCAAACGTACAAAATGCATGAGCACTCGCAACGGGCCGAAAAGTTGCAGACGCGTATTTATATTTTCACAGTCAAGCCGAATCGATGCAATTTAACGAGGTGAATTCGTAAAATATTCCATTTCAAGGAGGCGTGGACTCATCGTTAATTCGTCTTGACTTTAAGCGCCGCTTAACTTACGGAACGAAAGTTCGAATGCATTTTGATCTTACTCGCGCTTGTCAATGAAATAAAGTTAGTTCGTTCCTCTCAGTCGTCTATGTATGCGCAAACTAAACTGCCTGTATACCAATTCTGGTGCTGGCTCGTCGAAATGGGACGAGACAGATTGCGATGAAAGTTTCGAGATTCTCTCATCGCGGTGACTTCTCTCATGGCTGTCGTTAAAAATATTATCGAATAAGTAGGGTAACTTCGGCAAATACGCCGCGCTGGGATTTACGCCGCAGAAGTCAGAAAAAATAGAAGGAGTGGGGGTAATTTTCCCGTAACTGCTCTGTTACATGCCTTTATGTTATATTAGTATTGTGTTATGATTTCAGCTTCTTACTGTTAATATTAATGAATTTATTGTGAGTTGAATCGATTTGTCACTGTAATAAGTAACGCCATCATAAGTTATAATCTACATAAAATGATTAATGTAGGACGTGTAAAAGACTTAGTGGTTATTTCGTGATACATACGTGTAGTGGAATAAAACATGTTTGTATTATTAAGCATGTTTGCATTATTTGTAAATTTTTCATGAACCGTACATACCCCCTTTCCCCCTATGAGTAGCCGTATATCCCACTCCTATGAGATATGCGGCAAAAATACAAGGTTTCAAAAAGTTTATTTTTTAATATGAAAAATAAATATTTTGGATTTCTAATGTTTTTTTCATAGTAGTAGACAGTACAAAGTTTTTACTGATATAATTCGTTTACTATAAACATAGTAAATAATACTTAATAAATTAAGTTTTTGATAGGTGCGGCGTATATACCGGAGTTACCCTACATTTCAGAATGCGATAATACATGCAGTTCGATTAATAAACAATTCCAATACTCGCAATCTACTTACGCGAGATTAATAGATCATTCAAAAAATTACATGAGTTACAAATTCTACGCTCAAAAAATCAATATCTTTTTTATAAAAAAAAAAAAAATGCAATATCACCAATCGTTAAAAATGGATCATTTTTCACCTAAAATGTTAAAACTTCCGCTTTTATTTATATAACTTTGCTTCATTTTTAGTCGTACAATTTTATGTAAACAAAATTTCCTGAATTGGCAACTTCTAATATACCGTGTGAATGACTAAAATAGTTGGACGGTATCACCTTGGTAATGCCGGAAACGAAGAGGCTATCAGCAGAGCGCGAGCAGGAATCACGAGGACATCAGAAGCTACAAATTGCACCGATATCTCTGATAGTCAAGGTGACCTTTCATAAGACGCCTTGTCGGGGGTACGGTGGCTTTGCGAGGCCACTTTAAGTACGATATTGGGGGACACGGGAGTCCATTACGAAGAAGTTGCGGTCTACATTGCCTCATCAGGAAGTCGTTAACCTAGCCCATCGGCACCCAACATCCTCCGCACACTCTCCTACGCTTCTGTAACGGTCACCCTTTCCTAACTGCGAGAATCTTTAAACACTGTTTAATGTATATAATTCGAACATAAAGCTTATCTTAGATACAATAAAAAACTCATATCGCAAATATTTTTGAAAAATTTTCTCCACTTATTACTATTTTTTATTGCTTGTTCTAAAATAAGATTTTTTATTTAGGCAAAGTATCATTATACTATATTACTTCTTTCTAATGTTTTCACTGCAATTGCTGTAAAACTCTATAAAAAGTTTCTGGCATTTAAAAATGCTAATTGTACGGAGCTTAACCATTTAAATAATAATTCATAATTTTGTTATCATTAGTTCTCAACAAACCACTAAATTTTTGCCAACGAGATAAAATATTACATCACTATTTCGACAAAGTGATTACGAATTGAATCGTCAAACACATGCACATACAAATCATCTCCAAGTTATAGCATTCAAAATTGTATAATAGTATTGAATTGATACAGTAAATTTAACACGAGAGATTTTTAATCCACACTGATATTTTTCAGACAATTTAAGTGAACAAAAGAATTTATTTTCAACAATAATATAGTAAAATATTAACGAGTACTCATAATTTAAAAATCAAACTTCACTTTGTTGAAAATTTCGACCATTGGAGAATTTCCAAAGATCCAATAGGAGATCTGAAAATTAGAATACGTCTTGCCTAACTTATTTCGCGATGCAAATTTTTCGGTCCTCAATTTTATATTTTTGCGGCGAAACATGCACGTATCAAAAAATATTCTAACCGAGAGTATACACTTCGAATTCCCGGTCGACAAACATGGAAAAACTCTCGCGAGGACTCACGTCAAAGAAAACTGAATTCCACCGAAAGTTTTATCGATGCAAATATTCTTTTTGATTTAGACCGTCTCCGGCACGCATCACACCCTCGATCCCTTCGATACGAAACAACTGGCCCTCAGTGGATCTATCCCCATGGGACAACACCTCATAGATAACTGAATTCCAAACTCGTCTCTCGAACTTTCATATATTTTTCCCCGCGATGCAGTGGAAATATTGTGCTCTCGGTGTCCCAGGACGATATTATAGGAAGATACGGAAATCCGCGCGCGTGTTACGTCGAAAATCGCCAAAGTCATTCGTTGACACATTTCTCTCATCTATGCACAGATTGTTTTTCAATAGATAACGTAAAACAAAGGTGTAATTAATTCATGTTGTAAAACTGAATAGAAACTGTCTTAGCAGACATGTTGAGGTACTGGGGTTCAAGAATATAATTTTGAATTCGGAAAACTCATACATATTCAAACTTTTTAATTAATTCGAGATAATAAAGCACATTTTGATAGTACTTTCACTAATGTCAAATTAAAGCTACGTGATTTTTCTTTTCAGAGTTATCCTCAACAAAAAATTCTTCGGTAAACATTAGAAAAGAGAAATTATCAATTATTTAATGTTTTTGAAAATAGGTACTACGTTCGAGGGCAAAATATATACTTTTGAGACACATCCATTATCCTATCAAAGACTTGACAATCGCGTGATGTAAGCGATGACATAAGCGTAAAGATTGCCTACAGCCCACCCGATCACGCCAACGACCGACAGTCCAGCTGACATTCCGTATTTCACTGTCAGAAGTCAAAACTTAGAACACAGCTGAGGTGAAATAATGTACGCTCTGAGGTTATTTATGAGCGCGTCGCAGAAGCAATGGCGTTGCCAGTGCGAGTTGTGAAGAGTGGAACTATCATTGGAGACAGAGAATTCATCTCAACGTCGACAAAGACAACGACGACGACGACAGTGACGACAACGAAGAAGATCATGGCGACCGAAACTTCTTATACTTTCCCGACACGACTTTTTCATGGCTGAATGTCGCAGCTCCGTCGTGCCAATTTCTACAGCTATTGGATTTTTTCGCAACACGTGGTTAGTAGGATGCCAACATCTCAGTGCTTTGACCGTTCATTGATTCCATAACGAGTTTCTGAGTGATTTTGACATATTATGTTAGAACCGATAATAAAGACAAGCATCAAAACGACAGGTCAAAATAAGACTAAAAATAAAGGTATCAAGACCAACAAAATTTAATCACATTCTTCGAAACTGTGCTTGTTTTTCTGAAGCACGATTCATAGATCAAGATAATTTAACAATTACGATAATTTATGTTGCTGTTAAAAGAACGCGTAAGTGGAGCTCAAATAAAAGTAGCAAGTTAAATTCGCTATGATCGTACAATATCATTCTTAAGTGTATCGGCAAACAAAGCTGAATTCCGCCAAAGAAATTATAGAGGCACTGATATACAGCAAATGTTGATAACTTCCTACGCCCGCAGGCACGTCGACGTCATCCAGATTTGGCGCACGTAAAGTAAACTCGATGTGATGTCATCTCGCAGTCAACTGTTACAAACAGTGCAATATAATTACATCTGCGAGAGAGAGAAAGCAATTATTTCACGTCGGAAATGCTGGTAGAGTATACCACAGTCTTATGCTCAATTCATGATAACCGCGTATAGGTCATATATGGACATAAAAAAAAAATCAATGAATGTGTCAACTGAATAAATCGAAGGAAAAAGAAAAACTAAAGCTCGTAAAATTTTACGAGCGCGCGTAACGTTCTCGTAGGAGATACGAAACGGTCCGTAATGTTCATACCGAAATCTGGAGATACATTTTTGAGCAAATCCAAAAATATAACATTTCTGCAAAGCTTTAAACGCTTATTATTATTTAAGAATTAAAGATTATCTACTACATCGCATATACAATATATATAGCAAGACCTTCTTTATATTTTAATTTTATTCTTCAATTCAATTTTAAGTACGTCTTATTTAATTTAGAAATGTAAATATGCATTCCATATTAAATTCATCTTCAAACAAAATTTAATCCAAATAAAATCCTTATTCCTTAAATTTAGATTTTATTCTTTAATTCCATTTTAAATACCTTATTTAATTTAAAAAAGTAAATATGCTCTATATTAAATTCATCTTAAAATTCATAATGAAATTGAACATACGTTCATCGTGAATTTTCGCCGTCACTTCGACGCCTTTTCTCAAGTGAAACGACACACGTTAAAACGAGCGTGATGTCACAGGTATGCAATTTGCATGAGTTGTCTTCTTAGAACCGCAGTAGAGAGTGCGACAAGCTCGGAGAAAACGCTGTAATTCCGCCCGAGGTCGACTGTTGTCTCGTGTACACGGTCATGTAAACGTAAGGATCGCCGTTTCGACGTCGCGTAATCTCGCGTAATCACGCTTCCTGAGGTAAGTACGACCGCTTTCGTGAGCTTTCGCCGGGACGCGATCGCGTCGGATATCACGGATGTAATCCGCGGTCAGTCCGATGTCTCACGCGCGACGAGCATTCTGCGGCTCACGTTGCGCATACAAAACTAACATCAGTATAAAATCGAGAGAAAGAAAGAGACGCAAACAGGGAGAAAGCAGCAATCTTCGGCGCAAATAGGGCGAGAAAAGACCGGGAATACTTGGACGGTAAGCCAACGATAAACCGCCGCAGGCGCGAATTTAACGGCGCCTGCTGCGCGCTCGATAAGAGACGTTTACATATGTCTTAAGAAACACCGTTACCTTCACGCCGATCACACCTACGACCCATAAAACATGACGTCCATGAGATATATGTAACGACATAGCAACGTTCGATCGCAACCGCAATTTCTATTGCGATTGATGTATGGGCCACGGATGACGGGAGGATGTATCTTGATGGCAACTGCACAAAAATGATTTTCGATTTATCACGATTGGATAGAGTGCTGCTGATCAAGTGCTCGTTATGAGTAACGCAGTTTTGAATTGTAGTGATGGATGGAAGCGATTACTTGTAACAGTATTTAATTAATATGTAGTATTAAATTAACACATTTTGAAATTCTGCAATGCAATTATGTTAAATCATGACTGTTTTAATTTGTACCGTCAGTCCTGAAGACTTCATCTTCATAGCGAATTGAATATTGTGGTAGTACCTATTTAATTCATGATGTGCATCAAGTTTATATCTTTAATATGACTCATGCTAATTGCATCTTGAATGTTATATGTTTTTAAACTAAATCATCAATTCCTGCACTTCTAATATATTTGTCGACTACGTGAATTGTAAATTTAGCAAATTTTTTATTTTATTATTGAAACGACGACATTATTCCTAAAATTTAGATAATAACAAATGCTGGTTATTTATTAATTTTTTAATATCATACGGATATTAATAGATAGGTGTTTTAGATTAATGTTTTAGACTATGATTTATGAATTATCCTTGTTTCTAAGGATCTGTTGCATTTAAAGTAATAACGATAAGGGTAATCGGTTTGTCCATTTGCATACATGTACACGCAATTTATCAAGTTCCACTGGGCTGCTTTCTTAAATGCGCCGTACAGAGAAAAATGGAGAGCAAGATCGGCGATTAATAGATCCCATTTTGTAGCGCAATAGAAAATGCGCTATGCCACGAAGACTTTTAATTACTCGAGTAATATCACGCGTTTTTAAAGAGACATCACGTTAATCCATTGTCTCTTGAATTCCCGGGTTAAAAAAAGACGATGGAAAAAGCCTTCCGAGAATAGAGATTGCACCGTTAAAGGTGGTTGATTTTAATTTCACGGAGCGCGAACCTTCGGTTACGCTACGAACATGCGAGCCGCCTAAGTGCCACCTTCCTGTGCTGTGTTTCAGCGTGTGCGCATGTATATGTATAAGACTATATATCCTGTATACGTTCTCCGTGCCTGTACACATACAGGCACAGAGTACCTCGAAAAAGGCGTATACCATTTTGATGAATAACGCCGCCAGTAGAAAATTCGTTCCGTCTTCGAAGTTGCGGCTCAAACTGTGTCAGCATTTTTAACGACAGCTGACACATTAAGATTCATCGTTTATCCCTAAACTCGAGCACGCTTGAATAGTATGACACTTAATAAAAAAAATGTGTGTAATTTACAAGTATAATAAGAAATTCTCTATCTCATATGTTTTCCATCTTTTTGAAATGTAAATTCTAAACACAACAGCATGGAAAAATAGAGTAATATATTATACCAGAAATTACATTCTGTGGTATTTTCTCACTATTCTTCATCATTATTACGAGAGATATCAACGATAATTTAAAAGGTACAGAAAAGTATGTTTATGTATGAAAATAGATAGTTCCTGATTTTCGTGAAAATGTCGGCTCGCTCGCTTTTTGTGGTGATGCAACAGAGATCTATATGTTATTCACGCGCTCACCAACGATGGTAACCGACTCCATAGTTTAAACTCCGGCTAGTACACGTGCACGTGCGCCCAACGATAGGAAGAACGGAAGGTAAGCGGCGGAGGAGAGCCTGTGGGAGTGATCGATGGGACGGCGTCCAAGCGTGTCTAAATAATTAGCTGTCTCTGTTCCGACCCCACACCGTCTGACTACGTGGTCGCAAATACAGACGAAAAAGGAATAACAAAAAGAGCAAGGATAAAAGAGAATACGCTATTACGATTCATCAGAAATAATACGAATCATCATCGATACACGGAATATACAAGATTCGCGAGATTTTTGCATCGCGCTGCGATACGATATCTGACTTGTACTTTCGTACTTTTACTACGAAACTTAGCGAACGCGTTTCCCTCATAAAGGGAGAAACTTCCGTCGAAGATCATTCGCGCGGACCTCACGTAATCTCGTAAGGTTGCGAAACGTGTAAATATTTCATGAATCAATGTAATCTCGGCGAGTGAATTTAAGTGGAAGCAAGATTTTATAGTCACGAGTGTCGAGTGTCTAAACAAGTTTTATAAAAGCTTGTTCTGTCAAAATGACTCTGTTATCATGTTGCTACAAGGTGTATGTTTGGAGTAAGATTGTATTAGCAGGAATAATTTTGTAAGTACTAGAACAAAAAAATAATTTTTTAACTAGTTTCAACAAGTTAAAAAGCAAGAAAGTATTCTAATTTACGGTATACAATGAAATATTTACAATAATAATTCTTCAGAAATTCATTTCTGAAGAGATGTTTTGAATGCAGTGATCGAAGAATTGATCAATTAAAATAAAAATCTAAAAAGTACATATATGTGATAAAAAAACTATATACATATATATATAAATAGATTATGTGCACCTAATATCATTTTGTTGTTTTCTACTCTTAAACTGCAGCAGAGAGATAAATTGTGCACTTACATTGCACAACGACATTATTCGCCAAGAGAACGCCTTTATTATCTGCTCGTAATCTGTTTTTGTCGTTATTAGCGTACGCAATGGATCATATACATTAAACGTATCAACTATACGATGCTCGATAAAAGAAGTACGAAGACTTCGATTCTCCGGTTAAATCTTGCAACCGCTCTAAATTCACACAATCGAAAATTTATTTTATAATAACAGTTTCCCAGACAAATTGGTTTACATCGCGCGTACTTTTTATTAGCATTTGTTTTTGGAATTATTGCTTTTTTTATCGTTTATCGTCACTAATGACGAGCATTGCGCGTGCGTTATGCAAACGCGAATATAAAACTTGCCAGGCATGTCAACGTCCGCGCGGCAAATTGTCAAATAATTATGCAGTTAGAGTAGCATGGGAGTTAGTAATTTTAATTAAAATCAACGCGGCGTGCATTCGCTCAACGTTCCAATAGTGTCGATGGAAATACGACCGACGGCAATGCTAATTAACCGGGCAAACGCACTTTACGATGTTTTGTATCAATCCCGCGAACAAAAACTGGGCCGACAAAGGCTGCAAAATTTTTCCGATTATACAGCGAAAATATCAGAACTAATTACGGAATAATTCGGATCTATTCATAGGCGGGTGGCGCGGGTTTTCGTGTTTCGTACCCAGGAAATTATGTGAAATTGCGTTGCTATATGTAATGACCAAAATTTAACTCCGAAATTTCGACGCCACGAACGCAAGCGGATAAATGACGATAAAAACGCATTTGCATACATCACCGTATTCGTCTGAGTGTCTGGCACGTCGAGTACGTATAAGTGTACGTTATTTAGTTTTTATGCACGCACAAATGACGTAACGTTATAAATATTAAACGCTCCAACAAATCCGCGAAACGGCAATATGTTTAATATCAAAATATTTCGAATGATCAGAACGAAATCACATCGTGTCGTGTCCACCAATAATCACATGGTCTCGCAAATATTGCGAAAAAATTCGCTTCGGTGGAACTTTTTTTCTATAAAATGCTTTTTGGATAATTCTTCCTGCGAGAAAATATATGCTTTTAATTTTGAAATAGCAAAAATAGTAAAAGATTATAATTACATTAATTAACATACTTTATAAATATCTCATTCAATAAGAAGATTAATATAATTATGTATAATATTTTTTTGTATAATGTAACTGGATATATTATTATATCCTTTAATATTAATTTATTTATTTCATACAATACATAAAGCGTCCTTTTTTCTATATGATTATATAATTTATAGATATAACGTATCCCAATAAATATAAAACAAAAATAAAATAAAATAATAAACTAATTTTTTTTATTTTAAGTCGCGCTTTTTTACATTTTTTTATACATAGAATTGGTTACATGCTCATGTGTGTGTTTTCAAATTAAATGAAACAGAAAATATTTCTTTTTTAGGGAGAAAGGAGAGAGGAGAGAAAAAGAAAGAATAAGGATCTTCTTAGAATGTCCTAGATTATCACACAAATATCACTGGCGCCTTTTCGCGCATTAGGAGAAAAAATTTCGTCATTCTCTCATCAGTAACAACTGGCAAACGTGTCCGTTCACGATTTCAATTCACGCCACGCACGAACACGCGCACGCATACACACTCACAAAATGTGCGTCACGTTGGCATATTTTCGGGCCAGCGCGCATCAGAATACATGCACAAGCGCGAATAGTTATTTACTACGACTCGTATATACGAGGCTGGTTATATCGCACGTGAGCCGCATTTAATGCCCTGACGGCCAATAGTTTGTAAGTGTTTTACCGTGTAGTTTTACGGCCGTCGGGGCCGAGTATTTCGAGCCACCCCCGAAAAACATTTAGGAGAGCCTGCCCGACACTCGTCAGCCGTGTGCGTAGACGGCAATATTCTTGGCTCGATAGGAGCCTATTCTATTCGAGCATCACCTCTCTCTTTTTCTCTCTCCGTATCCCGCTCCTCCTTCCCCCGTCGATCTCCTCCGGCAAGATTTCTTCCCGTTCATATATCCCTTTTTTCTGGACTATTTGCCGCTTCGTTCTTCGACACACATATCAAATTCGCGCGGCCCGATGGGCTTGTTCTTAAATAATCCGCGAAGTTTTGCCGAGAACCAATCTAACAAGGAAAGCATTTTCGTTCGAACACGATTGCTTGACGAAAACTTGGAAACTTTTTTCCCCTCACTATAATCAATTTTCGTTCTCCAAATCTATCTTGGCGACAGGTTTAGAACATCTAGATCAAACTAGTTTGATATCTTTGGTAGGTTGAAAAACTGCTTTTCTATTCAAAATTTATGCTGAATTTTGATATCGCTTTCTTTCTTTAAAAGTGACGCAACTTAAAAAAAAACGTGATTTCCGAGTTATTACCATGAATAAGTAAACATTATTCTATCAATCAACAAAAGTGAATTAACTTAACTTCATAAAAAATCATTATAATTTAAAGGTCATCAAACAAAAATGTCATTTGATCTATATAAGAATATACTCTTTTAGTCGATATTATTTGATCAATCAACAATTTTCTGTCAAGTTAAAAAAAAAGTAGTTTTTCCCTTTTTTTGCAAACTTAATTTTTTTTGTTGCGTCACTTTTAAAGTAGCAGATATATATCAAAATGTGAATGAGGCATCTTTTTCTACTAATAGAAAAATTGCATTCTAAAAAATAAAAGTATCTCTCCAAATAAATAACAGTTTTTCTCATATAGAAGATAGAATTAATTTAATAATATTCACACGTGGAGCTAATCACGATATTACTATCCTGCAATGCCATACGGGCATTCGTAATTTAAGCTTATGCTAAAGTTGTAATATGATTCCCATTATATTTCATCATTGTGTAATACTGCATTACTTCGCGTAATAATATCATTAACTACATCGCGCGTGGTATAAAACGTACCACGCATACGCGGCGCGCGCGAAATAATATGCAACGGAAGAGTATTATTTCCGTGCAATTTGAGTACAGGCACTACAAAGTGAAATACGACCAGTGACCTGGATTTAATCCACGTGCGAAAAAAAAAATACAAAACACAGTCTTCCTTCGTGGAACAACAGCGAGAGAAATAAGGACAAATCACAGTTGGACTTTCCAAATTAAAAGCATGAAGGACATTCTGAGCTATCTGAAACATCAGTCAGTTGTCAGATATCATACTCCATCCTGCTCGTATATATGTGTAATCAGATGCGAGTCTTTAAGCGACTTCTCCATTAGCAGCTTCCGGTAATGAAAGAGACATTCTCGTCGCACGGAAATCTCGATAATATTTTCGCTCCAGAAACACAGACGATATTTCCTTCATTTCCTGATGAAATATTCGCGGAAGTCGCCGAAATGTTTCAAAGAAAATCTTACTGGTATATCTTGGTTCACCAAATACAGAGAGAATATTTTTTCGTATTGTAAAAAAGAGTCTGGTCGTATTAATTGGAATTCTACTTTTTCTGATAGAATTTTTTGGTAGACTATCATAATTCTAGTTGAGATAACCAGAATTCTGATCATTGATATGATCAAAATCTTCTGATTCATTCGTTTTCAATCAGAAATTTTTCTCAGTGCGGTTGTTCTAAAACTAAATGCATTAAGACATCAACGCTTCACGACAAGATTCCATCGAAATCTTATGTGTCTCCGAGGTACAATGTATTTGGAACAGTCTTCCAAATATACCTTTGAAAATGACGTAAGTTCTAAACAAATGTTAAAATTAAATTAGGGCACGGATAAACCGGAAATTACCAAAATAACATGAATCTTGCATGCGCAAGCACTACGAATAAAAGCAGGCTCTATTTCCATGCGATCGATTGCTGCAACCAATTCCACGCGCGATTACAGTTTCTATGTTATACCCGAGCAACGCTACCGCAGTTGCGTGTACAAGAACTGCTCGATGAGAACCGGGTGTGTTGCGTGTCCCGCGCGCGGCGCGAAAGAAACTTCGGCAAAACTGTATCTCGTTTCGCATACGAACCGACGAAAACCTCCGCGTCTTACGACAGCACATCATGTTTATTAGCGGAACTTGGCAGAATTGCGAAACGCGTCTCTCTCGCGGACGATGTATTGATATTCCTCACGCCGCGTACGTCGAGTCGAGAAAATTGCGCGAAGGGTGGGCCCTTCAAAGCGCGCTCCCACGAAACAAATTACCGAGCGACAAGCGGAGATGCGGCTAGGTATGTGCGGGCGTAACGTGCATTTTGAGGAGCCGTGTACGAGTAGTCGTAAAACTAGTTTGCGCAAGAGACGTCGAATTCGCAATGTGCAATCCTCTAGCAAAATACAGGGCGAGTCGATAAACCTGATAAAAAATAATATTCTATTAAACAGCACATAAATTCCAGTAATTTATATTAGAGTGTTAGTGCATTATTGTATATAATTATCATATTATATTATTGAATTATACGAGAGGCACTACTTATATTTTGAGCCTTGGCAACACTGAGTGTTGTCAGGTGCCATTTGACGTTTCCACTAGAAAGTTTGACATTTTTTACCATAACCTTCTTCAGAACATTTTGTTATTTGAGCGCGATTTGTTTTGTTTACAGTCACTTGAAAATTGTGTCTCAGCGAAAAAAATGGAATTAACTCGTGAAAATTTTCGTGCAATGATTTATTACGACTTTCGACGTGGATTATCAAGACAGGAGTGCATCGATCAACTTACTTCCACTTTTGGCGATAAAGCCCCATCCTTTGCCACTGTGAAACGCTGGTATAACGAATTTAATCGTGGTCGCCGTTGGCTCACCGACGAAAGTCGTGAAGGTCGTCCAAAATCAGTTGTTGTGTCAGAAAACATTGATGCTGTACAAAAACTAATAATGCAAGATCGTCATGTGACATACTGTGAGATTGAGACAACCTTAGGCATTAGTTCCACCAGCATATATAAAATGCATGATCATTTAGCCGTGAAAAAGGTTTGTTCTCGTTGGATCCCACATAATCTGACAAAATCTCAAAAAGAGATGCTCGTGTCGATTGGTGCAAACAAGTGGTTCGAACGCATGCAAAAGTGTATAGATCATAAAGGAGAATATTTTGAAAAACAATAAAGTCATTTTCACAATGACAAATTACTGTTTTTTTATTATTAGGCTCAAAATATAAGTAGTGCCCCTCGTATAATTTGGATTATGTAACTATATTTAGCAATATTTCTCGAAGTGTCTTTCATGTAAAAATTTCTACAGTTTGTTTTAGAATTTAGACAAACCTTTAAGAAATATACCCTACCATTTGCGCTATCATCTGCATATTTTTTCGAAAAAAAATTTGATTTGCAAAACAGGCAATACTTAGATACACCCTCTTTCTTCTGTCGCTTTCTTCGGGACAAGCGAAAAAAGCGCGAGAAACAGAGGAACGTACGAGTTAACGTATACGCGCGCAAATTCACAGGCGTGCGCGCAGTACAAGAGACGCAATATATATAAAATGTATACTTAATCTGTATTCGAGGCATGAGCGCCTCACCGCCCAGCCGACTACATCTAGCCGGCGGAATACAAAATTCCCGTATTCAGATGCCTCGCGACAGAAATTGACTTTATTGAGGTTTATTGATCCGCAATATTGTGTTCCGCCGCGCGCGGAGCGCCCGCGGGTACTGGTGCTTCGCCCGCGTTCGTACGTGCACAGGTTCGCACCCTTGCGTATGCACACATACACACACATTCGCGCGCGCGCGCGCGCGCCCACACACACACACACGCACGTGTGTGTGTGTGTGTGTGTGTGTATATATATATATATATATAAGGCACTTTCCCCGCTAGCCGTAGTTGTGTGTTCCCGGAGGTGCAGGGATTCGAATTCACGGAATATGGATACTTCTACTCAGTCAATGTCGAATACAGAGACTACCGATATTAGTCAATATTTGTTCCGAAAGCATTGATACTTTGAAGCATTAAAAAATAAGTGTTCGCGAGAATAAATTACCACTAAGACGCGAACATATTGTTTTCTCATATGTATAAATATTATTACATGTAATGCAACTTGTATTTTAAAAATATATGTAATATCGCGAGATATATAAAAATACTTTATATAGTACTTCCGTATATATTCTCATTGCTTCATGAATATTACTCGGAAATAAATGCGCGTGTCTATATGAACAAATGGAAAAAGCTCGGCTCTAGAGAATCTAATCCAGAAACACGTTTGCGTTTCTCGCAATTTACAACTCGATCTCGTGAGCGTAACTACGAATCACATGTATTTACAATTAGAACAAATGTCTTCATATCGACTCAAATGCGCCCTGATAAGCAGGCGCAAGAATCGTGATAGTATATCGATCGAGACGAAGCCGATTTATCTTCTTCGAATAGATGAGATATACATATATACTTATGTGTGTGTATATATATGTATATATATATATATATATACACACACACACACGCGTCACGATGTTGTTGCTTCGGTATGTGTTTAGAACGAGAGTGCTTTGATAATGTACCGAACAATTTTTCACATGATAACGGCTATTAATTCAACAACTGATCAAACAGCAAATGCGTAAGGTCAGATAAAGTTTTCACACAAATCATGTAATAAGATAAAGTATCACATTAACTCGTCTTTACGAATAAAATTTATATAGTGTCATTAAATGTGATTTTCTTTTTGATCTAAAATTCTCTAGTCTTCATATATATAAATGTATAGATCCGTTGATTTTTTTGAAAATATTGATAAAGAACCACATTTCTTTCTTAAATGCGCGCATTGAAAATCACAAAATACAACATCTACAAATAAAGACATCGCAATACGATGCAACGCCAATCTTGAGCGCACTTCCAAGGAAATTACTTACGCAATCTGCATCAATTATTGAGCGGTATGACATAACGCAATCTCAATCATTATTTTTACGATCGTAGTCATTCGCGACGTTATGATATTTTTTCTTTCATTCCTGGACGATGCACTGATTAGCTGAGAACGAGATAATTTTCTCTTGGTCACATCAGGTTGTCCGCTATTCGTTGGAATTAATTAGGTCACCCGGTATATATCGCCGAGCTCGAACAAAGAAGACGATCGAGCACGGAACTTGGTCGATTTCGAGAAGCCACGGGTTCGGTGGGTGAACAGGTTTTAGTTCTCACAAAAGAGAACCCACCAAGAAGCCGCCGTCTATATGCCCGTAATATCGCGATGGTCAAACGTAAATGCGCTGGCATAACGACGCGTAGTTATAAGTTATAAGCCGCGCCGAATTACCGCGTCCGAGATAGGCATCTCAAATCGCGTCGCAATCTGCCACGTAGCCATTGTCGCTTCTTTTTGTTTTCTGCCTTTTTTATGACCTCTGCACTTCTGATTATCGCAGGCAATTTCGACGATGATAATTTTAATGTCGATTTAATATCACTGATGGAATTATATAAACGCGGCAGTACTTTCACCGGCTCAATGAGACTAAATTTTCACACAAAGCGAATTTCACTTGGCATTATGAATGCCGAATTACCGGTGCGGCGACAAACGAACACAATGTCGAGTAAATTGCGAGTGGCAAGCGCGAATATTCTCACCGGATTGCTTCCAGATACGTGACTTCAAAGTGCGTCATAAATTTTTACGCCTCATTCGCGACGGGCTATTATAAACTGCTATTACAATATAATTCTGCGTAAAATTGAAAAAGGCTTCTTTAAACATTGCTTCATTATTATACGACTGGTAATATAACTGGTGACCTTTACGCAAATTAAATCCAATTACTCAAAAAAAAGGAGACCGCCTCGAAACAGTTTCTCCCGTTTGAAATCAGGCATTGCCTAGCCAACAAATAATTTCGATTAATTCCTTATTGGTTAACCAAATGCGATTATGAAATAAAATTTGGTCGACACGACGGGCCAGGAACGAGCCGTTTTCATTAATGCGATTATATCCGGCGTTTCGCTTTCCAGCGCGAACGGCGCGACGTAGCCGTGCGACATAATTTATTTCCGCGGAGGGAAATGTACAGTCACTTTTTGGCGCGGCGGCTGAAGTTTCTCTTGGTAATAAGAAGAGAGTCGCTTACTGGAACGGAACCAAGTGGCGCGTTTTCGCGCGCGCGACAGAGGGAAGAGAGCCCGCGCGCGGCACGTAATTATCCACTTCGAAAACTCGGCGCCGCTTTAAACGCGGAAGAACGGCGGAGATGCGACTCGGTGCGGTACGAGGCAGTGACAAAACACGACAAATTAATGGTCGGAATGCGCTGATGTTACACGTACAGCCGACCGTTTCGAGCTGCAATACATGTCCCAAGAGGAATTTCTATACGGAGTATCCTGTTTCTACTACGTTACCTCTCATCCACGGACGTGTTAGACAATTCGAAGTGGAGTCATCCCCGACAAAAATATCTGGATGATTCTTGAATTACAAACGACTAAAAACGAAGAACTTGGTGATAATTAAGCTGAAAATAGTCCAAGTCGGTACTACATGGTGAAATATCAATTTTCATCATTTTTTAAAGTTAACCCTCCGTCGACAACATGAATTTTAACTCTTCCATCAATAACACAGATTTTCGAGGAACAGAGCAATTTTTTTATTATTCCGGATTATATAAAAATTTGAAAAAATTTTGATATATCTGTCAAAGCTTTAACATCAGTTTTTATCGTCATAAAAGTCGGATTGTATTTTACTTATCTTTTACAGATTTAAATTTATTTATTTAAATTTATTAAATTCATATAAATTTGTGTGTTTCTCTAAATTCTTTGGAGTACAATCTCACTCTGAAATGTGAAAATTGAGCCTTGAAAAAGAATCGACATTTCACTCTTCAGAGAATGACATTCACTCTAAAAATTTTAGAGAGTACTAAAATTCACAACCAAAATATCGATAATCCTTTAATATTCTTGTTGCCGGTGGAAGATTAATTCTATTTACTAAAAATTCTATTCACTAAGCTAAAAATTCTATTCACTAAGCTAAAAATTGAGAAAAATTTGAGTTCACATTGATGTGATTAATAAATGAGTAACGACATTGCGATACTCAGCATAAAATTCAAAGAAATATGTAATAGCAAGTATATTATTATCATTGAGATTTTATTTCTAATTAACATCAACGATAAAAATAAATGCCAAACAGATTGCTATCACAGCACACGCACCATTACTTCGATAATACCTCGGATATTTCAATGCTATCGTAAACATCCCCAGACTGCATACGGTCGAGCACGTATTGTGCGTTTTTACGAGCGCTTGGCGACGTCTCATGAGTCGTTTCATTGGGACGAGATATTTTTGCGGCTCGGTAGTTCGTCATTCAACATTGGAAAAGAGAAAGGTTTGGTAGCCAAGAGGATAAATGATATAAAAAAGAAAAAATACCAGCCAAGGAAAAAATGGATTACTCGCTCTTCATGGTCTTTTAAACGCCTCCCGTTGCGTCAAGCGCAAAGTTGTGTTAACGTATCGCACGCCCACGTATCACGGTCGTAATTGCAATATCCGCGTCAAGTAAACATCCGACTGTCGTATAGCGAATTTGTAATCGTCAGCTAGTCTTCGCTTATTTCCAAGCAACAGCAAAAAAATGAAATTTCGACGCTTGCGAATAAAATTTAAAAGTGCGTTTTAAAAACTAAAATGTGTGGCGATGAATGCAAGAAAAACTCTGTTATTTTGATTTTCAGATGAAGTCGAAATGATTCTTCTCTTAAAAAAAAAAAGATATTACGCAAAGCGTTTACTTGCATAAGCTTTTAATTCTTCGCGTTAAATCTTAATGAGCTAATCTCACGTTTCACATTAAAGTACCGTCAACTTGAAATTAACTAAAGAACAAAACTTTATTCTTCATTAATTACTTATTTTAGAACGCTTATCTTAACAATTAATTCTAGTAGTCATTAAAAGAGAATCAGAATTTTCAAAAATTCTGTCATTAGCAAAAATTGTTAAAACTACAATTACATCAAAGTATTATTATTTTCCACTTTCCATTTCGTTGTCGTAATATTCGATAAGATGTGAAACTACGAATATGCGACATTAAGTTCCCGCGGCGTGATGTATATCATTCCCTTTTCAAAATTCACTCTACAGAATCCCCTTTATCCTTAAAACAAATATAAGACTCGCACCCCCTTAATTCCTAAATATTTTTTGCGATACAGCCCGGAGCTCAACTTGTTGCGCTTTACAGGCCCGTCACCGCCCGCTGAAATTCCTATTTGTTCCAGCAGCGAGGGGCGCAATAAAGGACGAACTGCGGGTATGGAGTAGAGAGAAAAGAGGCCGAAAAGAGAGATGAAGGAAGCGACATACGCATGGGAGAAAATATGCGAATTGGAAAGAAGACAAAGTGATTTGTAGAAACGTCTTAATACAAATAGAAGCATTCTCTATTGCTCAGTTTCAAAACGTCGTTTCTTCTCGATTATGCTATGGAAGAATCATCAAAAATAAACTTAACAGAATTCAATTTATTGATCTATATACATATAAAAACTATTGAATAAAGTTTTCTCTTTTGATACGTCATCAGAGGAAAATGATACAAGATGCACATTCTTGCCGAATATATAAAAATTTAAAATATTAATTCATAATGTTGGAATCATTAAGTATGATATTACGTGTAGTATGTTTCGTTTCAATTAATCATCAATAAATCGTAGAAGTATAATAAAGAACAATCACATTTATGAGACATTTGAATATATAATATATAATCCACTCTTTTTCACTACAAATGATTCATTCGGAATGACTATCAAGAGTGAACCATGTAAATTTCCCTTTAACAGATTCGGAGGAGGAAGGAAGAGTAGGAGAATATGGAGTCTCTCAAGGGCGAATCCGGCAGCACCGGTTTAAAGGCAAAAAGAGAAATAATAAGGGCGGGGCCGTGACGGAAAGCGGAAAGAGAAGCAGGAGAAGGATGGAGGAACCGTCGAGGGACAAAGAGAAGGACGAGAACGCGAGAACGAGGACGAGCTTAGAGATGCGCGAAACAAATTGCAGGAAAGGGGAGCAAGGGTGGCGAACGGTAGGGATGCTTAATGATAGAGAATTGCAAGTAATGGCGAGTAACGCGGCCTATTTAACACCCCCGCCTTATCCTATCACACGAAATAACCTCTGTGTCTCCGTTAATATTTTCTTATCGTCTCTAGCAGAGGCTACTCGCCGTGAAATAGGTCTGAATCAAGCGAACAATAAATGCGAACTTTTGTCCGTATTACTACATTCAATGTGTGAGTGTATACGTACGTTGCATTTAACAAATAAAAATATTATACATAATAATGTTAGATTGAATGTTCAATCTCAAGTAAATATATAAAAAATAAATAATAAAACTGAATACACAAGCAACCAAAGTCCATATTCGCTATTCGTTCGTTATTCGTTTACCGTATATCTACCTTTACATATATATTAAGCTTCTGTACTCTGGGCGCCATCTTCTTAGAACTGCTCGGCCGAGCAAATTATTACGCTCCCAGGATGCAATTTCTCCCGCTTTAGAATAGTGTAATAGTGTTTGTCCCCCAGGCTTACGAGCGTATCACGAAAAATCGTCGTCGCGCAGACATTTTTCAACTTAATCGACGGTGCTTAAAATGTTTGTCCCTGATTCTTAAACGTCCAACTAAAAAGTTGTCTACTGCGTGAAGGGTAAAAGATGAAGACTTGCCCAAACTTTTATGAAGGAGATATGAAAACATGATTTTACCAAAAGGTCTTGAATCAATTTTTGACAAAGTCGTTTCTCTTACAGTACAAGAGAAGAAAAAGTTGAAAGTCATGAAAACCTATGAGCAATTCGCTCTTAACAATTTGCTTAAAAAAAGAAATAAATGTCCACTGCATTCACTTTAGACGTGACGATCAGAATGAGCTATATAAAATCGGTTTTGATCACCAGACCAACGGTAGCACTTGAGAAGAAATTGATGCAGAAGCACTTGAAGCTGATCAGTTACTCGTCCGCGCCCTAACGAGGCAGTAATGCCGCTATTACGCAGCCGTCATTCGTAATTTCGTTTTACGAGCGAAACGAGTAATCGGTTTAGTCGACCGAGCGCGTCGGAATAATTGAACGTTGCGAAAAAAAGCAGACATCTCGATCGTAGCGCAAATTCCCGCGTGCACGGATACACACCCGGCTTTTTTTGTGATAATTTAATCCCGAGAATTCATCGCCGCCAAATCGCGGATTTGACGAATTTACCTTGCGCCGTGCGAGGCAAATCAAAACACCGACATCAATATTCCGTCTCGACGAGATGGTCGATTGAGCGAACTGTCGAAAACCTATCCGTCCACGATCTGGCGTACCCTCGAATCATCTGGCGTCCCCATCGAATAATCATAAACGTCATTTCAATAAGCATGTCTTTTTGATCCTAGAAAGTCTAATACTGTTGAAAGCTAACTGAAGACTATTTTTGTTCGTAATCGGAATTTTAATTGTTAATCTAAATCCTTTTTATTTAAAAAATATTACTATTTGTATTTTCATTACATGCTGTTTTAAGATAGAGAATAGAGAACTAAATATATCGAATAGAAAGAGAAAAGAACAAAAGAAAAATCTTAGTAAATTTTCGCATTTATATAAAAATCAATAAATTCCACTGAATCCCGGTGGTTCAATCTAAAGTTGATACAAGCGAGGTCTCAAAAAATTCCCGGGCAAATCGCGAGACTGTCGCTCCTCGATGAAAATCGCTGCGAGATCCTAAAATCGCATTAAGCGGCCGAGTTAACGAAGGTGAGCGGAAACTAGGTACGAGAAGGGCGAGTTGATGGACGAGAAGAGAAGGAGTCGGGGGAAGAGCAAAAAAAAGAGGCGGGGAAGGAAAGTGGGAAGGGAAAAGGAAAGAAAGGAGGGAAAAAAGACGTCGGCTTCGACGTTGAGTCCGGGCGCATACTCGAGTCAAACCGAAACGAGGTCCGGTCCCATGAACCTTACATAAACCAGCCTTGTCTACTCTCTTCTCTCCCCTGTCTCAAGCTGGCTCTCTTTATCTTCGCCCTTATGGTCCTTCATTCTCTTCGTCCTTATCCTCCCTCATAGACCGTGAGGCACGGTATTAAGCCACGCTCACATAAAACGCTTTTAATTTCGTATTTCTTTCTTCGGCACGTATCCCGCCGGTGCGCGGCGCGGTAACCAGTTTATAACCGGAGTCAAATGTGCGGCGCATGATATAAATTATTTATTCCCGTCGAAGCGCTATCGCATAATTCCGTTGAATTAACGGTGCGCGATGTGCCATAAAGAGAATAGTAGAATGATAGTTATTTCCTTTTTATTCATTTTACGTAGACTGTAACGAATTGATGTAGTAACAGTACTTTCAAATGCTTCAAACATTCAAAATAAAAAATATGTCAAAGTGTAAATATTTAGCGAATATCCCAGATCACAGACGCATTACTTTTTCTCCACAAATTCTTCTATCACAAAATTTATTTTTTCGGGATAAAAATTCTGGTTTCTCTTTTTGAACTATAATTTTTGTGTCATATAAATTAATCAATTCTTATATATTAAAAAATTATTTATTTAAAATTAAAAAGATTAAGCAAATCATATTACTAATGAACTATAGGTTCATGTAATCATTTTCATTACAGATATACGATTATAGAAAACTAAACTCATAGCACAATAAAGTACGATCATTCTGAAAACGTTTTGCTTCAACATCAGCTATTTTGAAAAATGCCCCTCTTTTTCCGTTCCTTAATATCTTCCCTCTCTGCCATATCTCTGAGACATACCATTAAATAACATTCATGTAAAACGCTTGTAATTTCATATTTCATCCTTCGGCATATTCTCCTCCCCGAGAGACCGCATTAAACGCTTTATAGTCCGTGTCAAATATTTCTTAAGATCCAAATTTTACGGCAGGATGACTCTCATGGAAAGAATTATTTTGTTGAAATATCTAAAAATTTAGGTAGATATACAGATCTAAAAATAATTTTGTTGAACCATTAAAATAATTTAATGTTAAACTTATTGAAGCATTGTTATCATGCTTAAGTATCTTACATAATTATTTTAATGATTTAATATTATTTTATCTATAACTAACAAAATTTTTAGATACTAAAACCATTCTTTTTGTGCTCTATTATATTTTATTAATAGTCTTAACTGGAGGTAAAAAACCTGATGTGAATTTTAACTGAGATAATTAAACTCATAAAGTAATATATAAGCTCAGTACATATAAATAAAATTACGAATCATTAAAAAAATACTAAAATTTAACTTAAATATTTTTAAAACGTATCCATATAGGTATAATATTAACAAGGTAAAACAACAAAAATTATTAATTAGAAAAACGCACTAAGATCACAAATGCTCTACACTGTACGAAGAAAATATTACTCCGCGAGCAGATACAAGTGACGAGAAAAGTTACGACGCGAAACTTCTGTTGCGCGGATCAGAAAGTGATACCTCTCTCACTTTTCTTTTTTTTTCTTCCGCTCGCGGTCGCAAAGCAGAAGAGCGAAGAAAAATGCCGTTGAAAATATTTGATTTCCGCAGGAAACCGGTGAGTTCTCGTCTCTGAAAATAGGCAGGTCCCTTAAAGCATTCGGCACGTAGAAAACCGGGCAAAACGATGCTCAACTTCACACGGTCAAAGATACCTCTCACCCTCTGCGATCGTAGCCAACGATCGTCCTCTTACCCTCTTCTCCCATTTAACCTCCTGTCCACTCTTCTTATCTTTTCCCTCCTAGTTTTGCGCAATCGTCTAATTTGCAAATTGAGTAATGTTTTAGTAGAAGAAATTGATATCTTTAAAAATCAAATCCATGATGTGTATGTCATGGTAAATGTTCCATTAAATATTCGATAGATGAGGCAGTTTCTGAAGAAATCATTTAGCATGTCCATCATTTGTTCCGAAATTTATATAAATTTTTATCTTTTTGATAGTTTTTTATTACATATCAATTAATATTAATTGCTAATAATTATAAATATAAACCGAGGAAAAATAACAATTTGTTGTCTTCTAAAATTAGAACTTAATAGAACGAGTGCTCAAAAAATCTTTAAAGCCTCTATAATAGCAAAGTGTAAACTTAAATATTCATCATTGACACTCGTTGACATTCATTAGAGATATATTCAATTACAGCATTCATTATCATGACTAATCATACATATGTATTATAAGTATGTATATGGGAAAGATTGAAAGGAACTTGAGCTAATTGTAATAATTTTCTTTTTTTATCATTGTAATAAATTTTAAATATCTCTTCAATTAATATAGCAATATATTTAATCATACGTTTTCTTTAATTTGAATTTGAAGATTTATCTTCTTTTATTTTGAAGATTAAAATAATTATATACGCTACATATAATCTTATAATTACAGTAATTTATAAGAATAACTAGCCCGACAATTTCGACAAAGTTCAAAGGTACAAAAGAATATTTGAGCACAGATACAAAGACATCCCAACACAGGAGCGACTTTAACTTGATGAAACAGGTTCCATATATCGTTCCGATGTAAAGATCGAGAACCACTGTCGAAGGAACGAAGCCACAATGCCAGCCGATTGATTTACGTTGCTCGTTACGCGGTCCACTGCTCCGAA
This sequence comes from Mycetomoellerius zeteki, assembly GCF_001594055.1. Classification (NCBI taxonomy): domain Eukaryota; kingdom Metazoa; phylum Arthropoda; class Insecta; order Hymenoptera; family Formicidae; genus Mycetomoellerius; species Mycetomoellerius zeteki. The sequence goes on along the minus strand of NW_017257409.1, from coordinate 202,061 downwards.
GAGAGAAAAATAAATTGATAGAGAGGAGAGGTAGAGGAGCGGAAGAGGAGAAACGGAGGTGGAAAAGAGCGAAGAGGTGAAGGAAGGATGGAAGGGAGACGGGGAAGCGACGAGCGAGAAAAGAAAAGGGTCGAGAAGGAGAACGTCGGCCCCGAAGAAAGAGCACTTCTCAAGGAAGAGAACGCGAAAGAGAGAAATGAAAGGGGCACGAAAGAACGAGCGGACCAAAGAGCCGCATGATGGGAAATGCAAAGTAGAATGAGGCCGCTTTGCGCGCAAAGAAAAGGAAGGTTCCTACTGAGGTCACGCTCGTGCGTCACGTTCGCTCGACTAATCGCAACTTCTATTACCACTGCTCGCTGATTTACTTCCGATCGCCGGAACAAGCGGCGGCGGGATTTCGGCTGAATTACCGCGAACCCGTAATAAAGCGCTCTCTCTCTCTCCCCTCTCCCCGATTTGACCATTGAAAACTATCGCCGGAAGATTCGTACACCAAAATACGATCCGTCTATTATTCTCCCGAACGTGTTCGCCACGAAATATCCTTTTAATATGAACAAAACGCTGAAAATCTATCCTCTCGTTTAAATATCAATATACCAATATATATATATATATATAATATATTCAATATATCAATATTTATAATATTAAAGATATACAACGTTTTATATATAATTATATTTATATCTTATATATAATAATATGCTTTATTTTCTAATTACTGATTAAGAGATTACTTTTATACTCAATCGCTTCCTCTTATAAATGGATTCTTAAAAAATTTGTGTACATTTTACTATACTGTTATATTAAATAACTTTTTTCAATGGTAAAATTCAAAATTGTCATCTCATATGGATAAACAAAATTGAGTTGTATGCAAAAATTGCAGACATGAATTTGCAAAGAGTAAAGATTGCGCGAGAAGGTCCGAGAGGAAGAAGAAGCGCGCGTAAAAGGACACGGCGAACCGACAGCTCCAAAATGGCGCGTGATGGAAAATGCAAAGTAGAGCGAGATATATCTTGGCGGCGAATAAGAAGATTTCTACCGAGCTTGTGCTCGCACAGTCACGTCCAACCCATAGAGTTCAGGATCCGTTAACAGTGTCATTTATAAGATAAAAAGTACAGACTTGAAAATTGGAGTTATTATCTGTACTTTGTAAAATATTTGCATATCACAAAGTGCAGATAATTTTTAAAAAGCAGTGAAACATTTGGAAATCGACAAAATGTTAGAGGTTAACATTATTATGCAAACACGTATAATTATCTCTCAGTTATAGAAATATTTCGTGTTCATAAATACATAAAAAACATGTATGATTCAATAACTTTGTTTTCAATGTACTGCTGTATAAACAAATTGATTGCCAAGCTGTTAATAAATCAGCTAAAGTAAATCTGTATTTGCATTTCAATAATCTCATTTTTTGAGTATGAGTGAGTATAACATGACAAATGTGAAATAAAAATAGATCAATAAATATAAATCATATAAAAAGTACTTAAAAGTATCCAAATAACGTAGTCAGTGAAAAAAAATTGTTCATTATCATTTTATGTTAATTTCCATATTTTATTTCAAAAATTATTAAAATAATATTTAATTATTTTTTTTTTATAAAGTTTTATTGTCCTTATTACTTATGAATATATTAAATTTTTCGAAAATCCTGTCACGTTGTATATGTGCACAAAAGCTAATGCTATCAATTTTACAAATTTGCGATTTAATGCTGATATAATAATATGGCTTAAATCGTAAATTGATATATTTGTAACATGCATAAATTACACATATTTATAAGATACAACGTGGAAAATAAATCCGTATTTAAAAGAAAATGAGTTGCATCGTATATATAGCTTCAAAAATATCAGAGTTGTCGCCATTTTTTCGCTCCTTCTCATGGGGCGTTGCCTTCGTGTGTACCTGCACGATGCTTTCAGCATCCTTTTCTTATCTAAATCCGGCCAATGCAGCGTGACATGACTCCCACGAATCTCAGACGAAGGAGAAAAGGAAGAACGCGCGAATGAACGATACCTCGCGCCGGTTCATCGATATTCGTCGCGGCAGCACGCGGAGCATCGAAATCGAAAAGAAATAGAAATAAACGAAGCACGGAGAGAACAAGGCGGAGAGGAAAAGAGAAGACGCAATATCTCTCAAGAAGTAATCCCAGTCATTAGCGTCCTGATCGCTTCACTCCGATCATGCCTACTCTGTGCTCTTTCACGGACCGTTCCGAAACCGATTCCAGCCCGCTGCGAGGTGACTAATGGATTCGAGAACTGCGCCCGATTGTAATTGCAGATTCAGTCGGTACATACGGATGTACACAATCGCTGTACGGGAATACGTATCGGTGTATCGTGTCAATTATCCCCCCCCTCACAAAGTACAACGAATACAATAGTGATCTTTATACACTGAATAGAACATTGTTATCTCTGTGGACGATGAAAACTCTCTAATTCTACCATGTTATTTTTTTAGAATAATTTATTCAAATAGAAATAGGGCTAATAATGTAATGTATATATTCGTATTATATAATATAGTAATAGAGAGAGTGCATATATGGCGTATCTTTTCTGTTTATCTATATCAGTTTATAGGGAATTTGATACTTTCAGTAAAATATCTGTAGTATTTCAAGAAAAGAAATAATAATACTGTCAAATCAATTAAAAAAAGTCGTCATTTATCAATACACCGTGTGTTCTCATATTTTGCATTAAATATCAACTAATAAAGTTGTTATCTGTAAATAAATTGGTATTTCAAGTTTCTCTCCTCTGCTCTCGTCTACTCTATCATCTAAACGTTGCATTCTTGTGTTGAGCGTATCACGAGCAATCTAGGAAATTCCTCTGCGAGTTTCGCTAAGAGGAAGATTGCGGCTGCTGAAACCTCGATGCGCGTATCGATAGCGTCGCCTGCACGTTCCGTTCTCCCTTTTATTATCGTCCAAAAATCCGGGCGAAATTATTAGCCGATTTTATATGGTCGCGGGGAAAGTAAAAAGTAACGGGAGCGTCGCGTCGTTTCACGACGCGTCGCATTGCGAACGAGCACAAGAAGCAGGGAAATCCCGGCAAGCGCAAAGAGAGCAAATGGATATAAGAAGGTCGATGTCGAAGTAACAGAAGAAGAAGAACAGACAGGCAAGAAGCACGAGCACGTGTGCATAGTAATATATGTGAAACGAGTGCACAGCTCGCCGAACAACACCACTTTTATGATAGAGAGTTGATCCTTTCCCCCCTCCCCCCTCTCTCTTTCTATTCGTACATATCGTGCGGTATCCGAGTATCCAGCAGGTAGATAAAAAGAAAATAGAATGAAATAGCTATGCAGAAGGGAGAAGAAGAAGCAGCAGGAGAAACGAGCGAACCGAAGAGGTGGCCATTAACCACTCCACGTACCATGCGTGAGTTAAGACTACGGCATAGTCCTTAATTTGTAAGCGAAGCCGAAAGGGGCGAAGGATGTGACGCAAGAGAGATCAGATAGACGAAGACAAAAATGTCCGTGTGTGCTTTGCGAACCGTAGCCCTTCCTTCATCAACAGAGAGGCTACATACGGCTCTTTTTATCAGCCGTAAATTTAATCAAGCCGCGATTGACGCACGAGGTGGGGTCGGGAGGAAGAGGGTAAGCGCTTTAGGCCGAGGCTTTCAATCAATGTCTAGACCGTCCTCTTGTCACGAAAACTCGCGCTATGTGGTCCTGATGCATCCCGAGGCCAGGATGGAGGGCAACGAGGGGGTTAAAAAGGGAGGAAAGAAATTGATAAAACGTTACCCCCCGAGGTCTCAAGAGGCAACGATAAGAAGAGGGACACCTTGAATACAATGCGTGTCGTTACGTTAGCCATGGTCCCTCGATAAAGTCAGAGCTTACAGCATATGCGCGTTCGATATCTCTCTCGTGATTTATTGCGGCGAGGTGTTTGTGCTCGTGATACAACGGCGCGGTATTTTCTTATTATTGAATATTTCCCGGGAAATGAAGGTATACCTCACGAGAGAGCAAATCGTCGAGGAGAATATTAATTAAAAACCTTGAGGCGTGTTACTGAATTGATTCTCGATACTTTCGTTCTTTCAATTAAATTTACGAAAGTATTTCTTCCACGTCCGGCCGAGATCGTTGTGAAAACATGTGCAAAAATGCCAGAATTCTTAAATAATAAAATACGAATAGATATAAATATTTTAAATACATGGATGTTGGTCCTACATTTTGAACGTGTAATTTCTAGTATTTGATCGCAAATTTATCTCGATTTTAAATAAATTTATAAGAGACATTGAAGAAATAAAAACCATTTTAATAATTAATAATCATCAAACGTTCGGCAAATGTTATCGTGCCACAGAAATATCAAAGATTTTAATAAGTGAAAGACCATTATTAACCACTCGGTAATCTTGGCGGCGCGACGCCGGCCAAATTGACGAAGTGCGCGAACGCGCGATTATTAGCGGAGTACGCGCGCGAACGTGGGACGATAATTAAGAAAGCGGCATTACTATTAGAGAAATTCTGCATTAGCCCCAAGTACACGGATAAGGAGTCGCGGGAGTTATTCGATTTAACCGGGTATTACGAAACAAGCCGTGCCGCGAGATTATCCCGTAGTTTGCCCTACATATAGAAGCGACGGCGGACTGATCGCGTAACCGCGATATCTGTCGCTCTGTGCAATTTCGAGGCGCCGCAAGACGGAAATGTAATGGTGGAAAATCGATGCCCCATCCCTCGCCACCTATCGTCTCCACCCCTTCTGCCGTGCCGCATTTCTCGTCGCCCTTACCATCCGACGTCTAGCTTAAACTCCCTCCGCGATATTCGAGTAACTTCCGCTCCGACGAGGCAGCACGAAACTGCAACGACGTGTTTGGACGTTTGACTTACAGGCTCGGAAACTTGTTTATTCGCGTTACGAGGCGTGCGCCGGCGACGTGGGGAAATGTATGGAATCGTCAGCAACTCTTACAGACACCCTGTGCGAAACGGAAACTTCCGCCGCCTGCGCCCGCCAGCGGTGAAATAAGAATCGCAAGTGGAAACGGCATTGGCGGCGTAAGTCATCGTCGCTATAAAAATACGTCATCGCCGGCAAACGCCTCGATAGTTGCATCGTGGTTTCGTCGATATTCGCGGGTAGTAGAACTCGACGCGAAACTTGGGAAACATTTCACGTATAACTTCTGAGCATGAAATGCCTCGGAAATTGCCGACATCCCAGAATCGCGCCACGTTGACGTACTTTTCCTCCAAGAAATCAGACACTCGCTGTTATTGAAAGAAAAAAACAACCATCTAGATAAAAATAACGACAAGCAATGATAGTTCTGACAAACAATACCGCAAAATAAATTGTTTGGCGTAACGAATATCTGACTCATATGCCACTCGATGGATTGGATTGAAGGCAAATTTCATTACGAATTTCGTCCGTTCTTCCGTCGATTGCGATTTTGTTCCCGTTCGTTACGCGATCGTTGGATTCACGCCAAATTGCTCACGTCTTTCGTCATGCGGTTGCGGATTCACCGCCAAATTTTTCACGTTGTAGAGTGGACGAGGATCGATCACCCGCGATCGACGTGCAAACTAGCGGCGTCTTGAAAATGAGTATTCTTAACGTTGGCCGCGGAGCTTTTCCTCGCCAATAAGACACTGATTTATTACTCCGGCCACTGTAGAGTAAACAGTGCTGCGCAACATCGAGCATTAATCTGTAACCCATTAAGCGTGCACCGACTTTTAATTAATTATTTTCTCCGGATTTATCCCCCTCCCTCTTTCGGCGGGAGCCAAAAGCGCGAAGCACCGAAAATAAATGCGACTGCTGGTCTTTTTACTTTGCGTCATTGATCCCCGCCGTGGCGCCGATGGCTCACCGACGACCGATCGTTTCTCGTCGCCGTCGATTCAAAAACTTCAGCTGGATGCGTAAAGTAGAAATTTATGGGATTGCTAGCGTCTAATGGATTCACTTTGCGTCGCGCAAACGCGTTGAATGGCGAATTTCACGCGATCAAACTAAAATTTCAAATCACGCGCATACAACGATGTAACATTTCATTTCTTTTTTAATCAAGGCAAAATAATTACGCATCTACTATGTAATTCTACGTCTCAAATTATAATAAATAAAAATCACATTCTAAACAATATTTATTGTATCAAATTGATTATTATAGTCAAAACAATTCTCTATTAATTTTACATTTAAAGTTTGAAAAACAAAATAATGTTATATAAATGTATACTCGGTTTTCTTAATTTCTGTATATCATAATAACCATGACTTGAACAATTATTACATATACATATACCGCATAACGAATTTATAATTATCTCTCACATATCTCTAATAAGAAAACTCCATTAAAATTAGATTATAATCTTCGGAGAAGAAGACGATTATTCACGCTATCCATAAAAATAAATATGCATTATAATAGTATGACTCTCCTAAGGTATAAAACTAATTATAAAGCATTGTAGATATTCTGCGGGGATATTTCCATTTCCTACGCACAATTTCGTTCTCTCCGCGAATCCCACTTTCTCGTTCGCGCTTTTTGTCCGTTCTGTGCTTTAAACGGAGAACGTCAGTCCGTCAGCTTTAATGCCTATTAGCCACGTCGGAAATTGGACACGCCATAAAAATTTCAGTGTGGAGAGATGACGAGGAGAGAAAGAAAGAAAAAGAGAGAGAGAGAGAGAGAAAGAGAAAGGTGAGATCAGGGGAAGAGAAGAGACAAGAGGATAAAACGAACGAACGGGATGGATGATACGGTCGACGAAGAAGAAGAATGGAAAAAAAAGAAATCGGAATAGCTGAGAGTGTCAGAAAAAAACAACTATAATGTGAGAGGCGAGAAGGAGGCAAAGGAGAACATGAATGTAGGAAATCTCAACGAAAGCTCTCTAACAAAGACGTTTCATATTTTTATATTTTGGGGTAGACAGAGAGGTATTCCGAGCGAGGTTTATGGTACTATTACTCTGTTTGTTATTGCGGCAAATGTTACTATCGCGAAGTACAGAGCCGAAGGAGAGTCGTCCCCGCAAAAAGAGCACGTTTGCGTGAAGACGTGTACTTTGTTGGACGGGCAAATATGATCTGTCGTCTACTTTCTGCGCGAAGCATTGTTACGCTAGACAAACTCAAAACGACGAATCTTTTACAATACAAAGAAATATTTCTCGTGCATGTCTTCCTTCAATTTGTTTTTTATGCTCAACACACATAAATTAACAGTTTTTGTCGAGAAGACAACAAGTTACCAATACCTAAACTCACAAAATCCATACAGCATTAATATATAAAATATATGTAATATAAAATTAATATATAAAATATTAGAGACATAATTAGAACTATTGGTTCCAAATCGGACCATACCCTAGTTCATATCGAAAATTCCTATTTTTATGAATTTTTAGATAGAATTTTTAAATATTTTAATGTATTTTTCTTAATATTGAGTAAAAACGAGCAATTTGACAGTCAAAGATAAAAATTTTATCAGAAAAAAAATTACTGACAGTATATTATTAGAATTAAAATCAATAAAACTCAACTAATTTGAGTCTGATGACTCATGATATTTTACTGATTTAATTCCTTGAACTAGATCTGGTCAGCCGATCACCAGTACTACAACCAGGCCTATAAGTTATCTACCGTATTGTCCGATTTGGACACGGGTCGTTATGAACTTTGGAATAAATTTTACAATAAACCGCAAAAGTGATCACAAAATGCTTGATATTTTTTTAATTCTACACTCTTTAATTATCTTAAATCAATTACTTTCCAAATTTTGAACACCTTTTAAATAATGATATACAAGGATTTTCTTTTTTAAAAAAATTTTCGCACGATGGCTGAAAATACATATTTGCGTCTATTTTATGAACGTTATGACATAGAACTGTCAAACTGCTATCACATGTTCGGTGTCTTATAAGGACTTTACGTTATAAATAGTACGCAAATCTGCTTAACCGTATTCATTTAAATTAAAAAGGTCCTATTTAGAACACGGTCCGATTTAGACCACTCTCCCCTATTATATATTTCTCTAATATATAATATATAATATAATATATAATATTAGAAAAAATGTAAATTATCCATATATATTGTATTAACGTAAAAATGAAGTGACTATAACTTTGAAAAAAAATTATCCTATTAGGTAGAAAATTCGAAAAATGGAGCAAAACTACAAGAATTTTTCATAATAATTGTAAAAAGAATAAAAGAAAAGTTAGAAAAAGGAGATTATAAATAATCATAAGGTAAAATGTTCGAAAGTAAAGAAACCTACAGCGCACAGCAATGAAAAAAGACCGACTTTTAATGGAAATCCGATTAAAAAAATCGACGGAGAAATGAATAATCAAGTGAGAGACGAATATGAGTCCTAAGCGCAATAAACTGAATAAATGATAATTGGATGCTTAAGATAGGTTGAGAGTTATCACCAAAGAAAAGTTAAATGCCATTCGTTGAAGACTGCAAATAACATTGGTAAAATAATCCAATTATTCCCATTTCTAATTGAATCGCGTGACCAGAAATATATTCCCCTAATTGAATACATTCATTTTCCGTTCGGATATCAATATTTCTATATATGTCATAATAAGCATATTCTACACGGATATTGTAATTTCATCCGCTGATCTAGGATCTTAATCTTAATAATATTGAAATATTAAATATAATCAAAATAAAGATAAGGTAAATAAAAGATATTATTATGACTTTATCTTCATATTTTTTATATCCCTTTGAATAAATTCATCTTCATCCTCCCACAATTTCCTAATATTAAATTTTCCTTTAAGCATATCTTTTTTTAAATATTGTTATATTACAACAGAAACTTCATTTAATGATTATGCTATCTCTCTTTTATAATCTTATTACCATAATAATGAAAATAAGAATAATAAAGATAATGAAAGTTTTATTAGAAATAGCTGAGCATAAAATGTTCCTTTTTTCTTGATAATATTAAAATTAAATAGGATAGGACGGCATACAACTTCGATGTTCGCACGTTAAATTTGAAGATGATTATCGTTTTCGATCTTGTTTCACATCATTTGACAAGCGACAATCCGATAAATTTCATTATTGGATAAGATGAAGCTACGATATAATCGTATGTGGAAGCAATTTCGGAGCGATTAATGAAACTTCTCTCGTCTCGAATTTCGTCATAATAGAAATCTCTCTTCGATGCGCGGATAGGGTCGATCGCTCGCTCAACAAAAGTTTTCAAGGGTTATAAACTTCCACTTCCATATTTTTATACGGTCTAATAAATATCTTATCTTCATCAAGTATCGACATTTTATAGCTAACAGACTTGGGCCGCGGAAGAGACATTTGCGACGATCTAGAAGCCAGAAATAAATGAGAGTCGAAAATCCTACGACGTCGATAACAGACTCTGAAATTAGCTGGCCGTACCGAATTCCCAATGGAGATTGAACGGGCTCGTTGCGCCTCTCCTATCGTGAATAACTACGTTTAGTACGCCAAGCGGTAAATGGGCTCGCCGGTAAATGGTCGAGTGTATACATATATAACCGTCTATAGAAAATCCCAGTAGCCCGGAATTGCGAGAAAACACGTGATAATTAAAGTTACAAAAATACGATGGTTAAGAGACCGTAGATTTGAACGAGAACGAGAGAATGGAGAACTGCCGCCCAACGGTACTTTCATTATAATTATATCTTTGTAATTATTCATTACTACGCAACAAAGAGAAGAGGCACACAAAGAGTGTTTGCTTTTTACATTAAGGGGATCCTAAACTCGCCTGTATTATCGACTAAATCATATAATTTTTGTATAACAAATACTTTTTTCTCTTTCACAAATTCGAAAATCCTTTTCCAGGATTAAAGTATACGCATTAATATGTGTTTGTGAAATGGAGTTTATGCCGAGAGAACGACAAAAAATTTCGAAATTGATATATTTTTTACCATTTCTTAGTGTAACATGGCGTCTCAAGCTGTCAAGTCGTGACAACATTTGCTTGATACGAAAGTTTTGCAACCTATACTTACGAAATAGTGATCCACAAACACACGTAGTTTGCACAAACAAATAACGTCGAGTTCTTAGAATTAGATTTAGATGCTTTATCGCGACGAATTTGTTATACGAAAATTGACACGAATGTGCGACTGAATGTATCATAGGTTGCGTGAGACACATTTGTGTGGTAGTATATAGACATGTCGATGCGCTAGAAAAACAGCGACATCTAGTGATTTTGTCGGAGTTCGAGCTTCGCTTTAGGATCCCCTTAAATAAAAATATCTCAAATATATACTGATCTTCCAAGTATGCCTCAAGTTTCAGAAAATATTCAACAATACTATGAAACAAAACGCTATATAACTATCAAATTAATCGGAATACTTGCCATCGTCACTCCCTTGTGCTTAAACGTTATTCCAATGCTCTCAGGAATCTATCATTAAAGGATACAGACTGTCCAAGATGATAAGTACTATCTCGAAACTGCAGATACTAGAGACCAAACACTGCAGAATAGTTCAGTGAAACTACAAATCAGACTGTTGTAGTTCAACGATTTAATTGATACTTTTTTTATGAATTGAAGATGTATATAACAATAAATCTTATTACTACGCCGTACTACTTACGACGTAGAATCTTAAGTTAACTTATTGTTAATTAAGGTAAATTTATAAAAATAAATATAATTTTAAGAAATATCAATACGTGTGATAAAAATTCTAATAAATATAAATAAAAATTGTCGCTTATATTTTTAAAAAATTGTGCAATAAGCAGCAATATGTTCACCTACTTCTCTAAAGTGGGACTTCAAAATCTATTTCAAGAAACTCAGCTGAAAGTGGCGAACTTAAACACACGCGAAATGCAATAAACTTACTAGCAAGCTTATCGGTTGTACCGATACGCACGATCGATAGTCCGCTCGAGCAGACATATTCACGAACACGAATCTAATGCAAATCTAAGAAAACGTCGCGAGCAGAGAGCGTGATTGTTGGCGATGCCAAGAACTCATCTGTGAAAACGTCATCGTAAGTAAGGGAAGAGAAAGAGAGAGAAATACGCTTTCCAACGTGTGCAGCATTTTACGAAACCGCAGCAACCAGACATTGGTTATCGATTGGGAATGACTTTCACGCAAACGTGTCAGAAACGAGAAGTACGATAAACGTGATAAGAGGTACGCGACGATGTTAAAGAAGGGCGAGAGAGAAGGAAAGAAAGGCAAGGAAAGAGCCACGCGAAGAGAGCCTTCGCTTCAAAATTACAGTCTTCTGCTCGCGGCGACGATCGACGTTCCACGATAAACGAGAGGGAACGACTACAACGACGACGACAACGATGACGACGACGACGACGACGGCATCGTCGTCTCCGCCGAAAACGGCCGCGCCTGTTTCCTATCAGTTACCCGCGGGAATGGAGGACAAGGGGATACTAAAAAATGGGGAAATAGAATTTAAGAGCGAGTATCGAGAAGAACGAAAATATTCTTGGATCGAAGTTGAGAAAGGGTGACCCGTGATAATTGAAAGACATCGCGGATCTAACAGAACATTGCGACGTGAGAAAGAGAGAGTTCTGAAATATATCGCCTTTCTGACCTACATTCGTATCATTTAGCATATTTGGTAACATGATTATAACACATTATCTTTGCGGCAAAATTTATATACCGATTAAAGTACGAATCCACTTTTCATATCGTGATACAAGGCCAGATGAAATAATAGCGGGTTGTACAGAACAAAAATCATAATTTAGTAGAACATAACTGCGGGTGAGAAAACTTGTATGGGTACAAACTTGAACAATTATTACAATTTATTAATATTGATTCATATATGCATTAATTACAGTTAGCTATACTGTTATATTGTATTACAATTTACTAGAAAGCTACTTCTCTCTTCGTAATACATATTTACATCGTTCGTTAATGCTGAAAATCTTAAATTCTTAATGGAAAAAATAATTCCTCCAATAAAAGAATGCTAATAATTCTATTTTAAGAAACAGAGATCACTCTCGGAATGCTCATAAGAAGTTTTATTATGGTTTTATTAATGTAAACTATTTTGCGTTCGGTTTCAGAAACTCGGCACAAACTCCGCCAAGTTAAGAAAGCGATCAACAAGCAAAGGAGTCTCGTGAACCTTGAAACTTATTGATTACTTTCTTAAAGATTCAACATTGTTAAAGCATTTTCCTTAGCATAACGTAAATTTAATCCTATGGTTAGTACCATATTACAACAGCTTACGATATTAATATACAAAATATCACGTGTTTAATTTTTTTCTTCTGGCCTTTAAATTTCTTCCTCAAATAAAAACTAAAATTTGATTTTGACTAATTAAATTTCAACATGTAACTGGAGAACAAAATCTTAATTTTTAATTCATCCCAACTTCCAATTTAAATATTAACAAACTTTTGCTAATATTTGTGTTACCTTGAAGTTTTGTAACAGATTTTTTCTTTAGCTTCAAAAAAAAATTGCGAAAAAGAAAATAGTTTATTCAGCTCAGTTAAACATTTTCCACGTTAAAAACTACAAATGTAAACTCGTAAATAAAACAAAGTCTGGAAAGGAAACAAAATAATACTAAATCAAAATTACGAAATAGAAAGCGAGAGACCGTAAAAATGCAGTCTCGCATGGTGAAGAGTGACACGAAAGAGAGACGGAATTATTCGCCACCGGTGTCCCGACTCTCGAAATTGTATTCCTGAGCGACCGGCGATAGTAGTCGTCGATAAACGAACGACGTTTCTCGATAAACCTCGAGAGAACATCGCTTTCGCCTGCCGATACGGTTACCTTATCTACGCTCGCCTTCTCAGATTCTCAGATCGTTTCTATTCTCGCTGGACGAAATACGCGTCCGACCGAGCATGTTCATCGCCAGCCGTAAGAATCCTGTTCCTCGAGGACGGAAAAGCCCGAAAACGGAAAACTCTGAGGACAACCAACGGAAGATGTCTTCTCAGCAATCAGGAGGTCGTTTTTCGCGAGATGGACGAAATCCAACCTGACAAGCGTACGTTTCGCGCACGAAGGCGAATCGGAACGCAGGAGAGAAGCTAAAAATAAGCGGAGGTAAAGAAAAGAAAAAAAGAAAAAAGATGGAGTAGGCAGGGACAGCCCGCAGGGAAAAGCAAGGGAATACGTTTGCTTCTGTATACTGGAATCGGTGGATAGGTATTCCGTCGTGAATCTTTCCTCTCGAGATTAAGGTATTAAGTAGAAGTAAATGAAATATATTTATGGTTTATCCAATTTATATAGCAGGTATCAAATAAGATTCAATTTGCCGCGGTTGATTCTAATAAAAAATAACTAATATCTTTCGTTTATCTTATCTTTATTTCTTATACATATTTATTATTTTGTACCTTTTTATATTAATTTACTTAATGATAAAAATATATTTACTAAAATTGTACGACAACATAATTTGAACGGATAAGTGTGAAATCCTACTTTTTTCATTAGAGGCAATCGTTACTTTTATCGGATCGTACGCTGGCCGGAAGAAGAATTTTCGTTTCGTCATCATGCCTGTCGTTTGTGCGCCCGTAATAAAATTCACCGTAGCCCCGGGACCGAGCACGGGCCAATCAAGTTTGCAAAACTCAAATCTGATTACTCCGGCCTTTGAATCAGGAACAAAGGATGGAGGAGAAAAAGAGAGAGGAAGAGTTTTCATCTGAGCCGTGAGATCTGAGAGCGAATAACAGATTCTATGTGACGAAGACTCTTGGTTCCTTAGTCATGAGGATAAGCTGAAGAAACGGTGCACGCAGATACAATTCTTTATAGCTGCTATTGTTCTTATTCTCAGATGAAAAATTAGATTCTCGTTCCCCAGTTACTTGTCGTGTCAATCGCTTTATGTCATTTATTGTCTCAATTCTTAGAATTTCGAAAACCCTGAGTCAATTTATTTGCAGATCCACAAAATCTTTTAAATCTCAACCTCAGTTATTACCATAATAAACTGAATTACTTTTATAAATATTTAAAAGTGAGATACCAAAAATTTACATTTAATTTCGTCAAGATCATGATTGGAACGCCCAAACGATGAAATCGCTTTCTCTGGATTTTGGCAAAGGAAGAAGCAGCCAGCAAACGAGGATGTTACACGCGGTATAACTTCTTCAATATTGAGTCTTCCTAGCGCAAATGCTCCATCGGCGTTGAATTACTTGCTCGCCGCAAATTCGACATGCGGCATGCATTCCACCGAATTCCGACATGTTACGTCGATATTAATGAACCGCAACCATCGGTCGAATACGACCGGGACCGAATCCGTGCTAATGCCATTTAATGAATAATGCTTTTCGTACTTAGAGAAATAAAAATTCGCGGTTCTCTATCCAGGAGGTAAAAGCTTTCGCTAAAAAAGTTACTACAACAAAATATTAGTGTGAAATAATTAATTACGTATATGTATGAGCCTTTCTATTGAAAGGATCCTGAACGATTAAATTATTATTATGAAATATAGCTTATTATACATCTATCTTTCCATTTTATACAGTCTGCTTCTCTCTCTCTCTCCTCCCTCCCTCCCCCCTCTCTCTCTAATAATACCGAGAAAGTAAAAAATACAAACATTACTAAATAATTAAGATAACAATAATTATATATAAATATTATCATATAAATTTTTTAATACAAATTTTATGGATTTAATAACGCATTGTAAACTATATAAAAAAGATTTTACAGAAATGACAAAAAATAATAGAATAAAAATTTAGCATTTTTATCTGTAGATTCCAATTCTGTTTTACAATACTGAAAAAAAATACAAAACGTATCTATTCAAAGCATAATCGATATATATTGCACATATTAATTTTTCCCCGTTTGGCCAAACTATTCTCCTGCGTTCTTCATTTCCATATCGTAATTAATATGCATAAATTTAAATTGCACTTTGTGCATCTGCGATGATTTCGGAAGAGACAGCGCAAAATAAATGTGAACGCCGGCAGAGTGTCCGTTTAAAACTCACGAAATAACTCATGCAAATTAAAGAACGATGAAAAAGAGCGATCCACAAATGCCAAAAGGCGAGAGAAACGATTCCTAGATGGCGGAGACAGAAACTGTAGCTAGTTAAAAGATATAGGCGCGCCTAACAGATGCTGGTAAAGGGGACCAAGAGAAAATTGGAGTTACTACGAATCGCTTCGTCGGTTCCTTAGACAGAATGTCTTTCCTTGATCCTGCCTGGCAATGTTTGTTCCGCCTTGCTTCCATCCCATGTTTGATGTTCTTATGTTTCCTCTTATTCTCTCTCTTTTTCACACTTTTATTTAAAAATTCAAATATCTTTTTGAGAATTCATATCGCATTGTGTTTAAAGAGCCTATTAATATATAAATAATTTTATTTATACATAATTTATATATAAATTCTATGTAGATCGAACAAATGAAAGATTATCGCGAAAAATAAATAAGACTTTAAATTAAAATCTCGTGTGATATCTCAAAATCAAAGGAATTTTTCAAATCTTTTGATAGATGCGCTATTTATTTTTCTGATAATTAGCAGAACACATTTAATTTCAATCGGTTTGTCCACAAAAGAATTAATAGCGCGTGTAGTCTCAGTTGTTTAAGTTTTTGCCGGGTACGACGAGAATATTGCAATCCAGTGGGCCGTCAGAAACAACCGATTCAAGTCGCGGCATTTCCTTACTGTCCGTCTTATGTTTCTGTCAGCGACGGAAAAGCCGTCTCTCCCAGTCGCGAGGCCTACTTCGATCTCCAAGAGGAGACTACTCCGACTTGCACGAGGCTCCACAGAAGCGCCACAGAGGAAGAGGGTGGATATAACGATGCTTGCAGGACCGTCAGACGCACGCGGCTCCGTCGCGATTGTTCTGCCGCATTTACCTTCGATTTGTCGGCTTCTATCTTCAACAAATTACCCGCATCTCTCCTCCTCTTCCCCTTGCTACATGCTTCTACTGCACCTGCACCGGTTCGCCTATGTTATTGACCTGGCAACACGCTTTCCTGATTGCGTATTCATATTTTGATTACATCAGCATTAATGAAACCGCCTAACTTACAACACTACACGTGGAGATTATAAAATCCGCCAACATATACCGAATACAAAATTTTGGAGAATCATGAATTTCGCTAAACGCGATCTCGAGAGGATTCTTATTCATAATTTTATGTAAAACAGGAAGATATCAGAAAACGATGCATGGATAGTACTGACCTCTTCGAATCGTCAAATAGCAATGGAACATCTTAAAGTATCCAGAAATTCTCGAATATGTAAAGTTCTTATCGGAGAAAATGGAATTCGTTTTCCCCGAATAATTTCGAGTAGGCATATACAGGAAGGGAAGTAGTGCACCGACGGGACAAGGGGATAGTTTATACCGCGATATCCAAATGCGATCGAAGAAAAGGAGGATCCCCGTTCGCGCAAAGGAAGGCGAACGAGAGATAGAAAGAGGGCGAGATGGTACAATGCCGTCAGCCGTACGTTCCCTCATAGGCCGCGAGACGCGAAGAAGATACTGGAGAAGGGAAAAGAGTAGACATGCGGAGAGCAAGTAGTGGTAGTAGCAACAGTAGACACGCGGAGGAGGATGCGAGGAGGACTGTGGAAAGAGCGAGAAAAGACGACCGGCCATAACTTTCGATCCCTCGGCAATCTCGGTTTATAGGGACCGCCTCGCATGACAATGCGGAACGGTTCGGCAGGTGCCGCGCACTAGAAGCCTAATTCGACCGGCGGCACATGCCGCTCGTAAACCACACCGCTATACTGCGCCACACCGGAGAAAGCCGAAGCCGGATAGGAGAGATGTCGCCGGTATAGCTTTCGTCATTTGTACACACGATGGACGCCGTAAATGTAATTTGGACGAGCGACAGTGGCGATACGAGCACCTATCTTAAGATCCAAAGAGAGCGTAACGCGATGCTATAAAGGTAAACATAATACCGGCCATTTGTAGCGAGTATACGAGGTTACGAGGTGTGAATTACTTTGCTGCTCTGCGTAAACGCGGCATAAACATCTAAGTAACAACTGAATCACATTACTTTGTCGGCGCAAAGCAAAATTTATTTACGCCGCTGTACAAATACTCTGTTCTCTTTAATAATATATTTACAATATGTGACATATTCATTTTTAAAAATAATCTGTGTCTGTGATTCGTTCATTCTTCAAAAGAGGAACTATGTAAAAAATTGTAAAAGTCTAGCTTCAATTACAAATGTATTTTTCGTAAATATTTTTCGTATAAAAAAAACAACATAAATTACCGTAGTTTGTACAAATAAAAATTAACTGATAAAAAAACTTAATCGATTTGTCCCTCCAAGTAGGAAAAGCTCATAGATATATAAATCGACTGAGACGTATACCGTATACAACGCCAGACTGCAGCCGGATAATGTGGTCACGGCGATAAATAATATAGTGGCAAGCCTCGCAATCAAGGAGGGTCGAAATAGATGCCTAATTCGACCAAATTCGACCTGAACCTAATCGGATCAGCTCGCGCCGCTCGTAAACTACAAAGACGGCCAGCCGCAGCGGTATACGATCCATCATTTTGCACAGGATCGAGCTCCATAAATGTAATTCGGCCAAATAGAGATACTGTAGAGTATAAGCTAACATATAACGAGAAAAGGTTAATGAGAAATACGAAAAGAAACATATTGCAATAATAATCGGATAACATAGTTAATGCCCACTCATTGTCAGTTTAATATGGACGCGACCACGTTTGATTCTATTTTTACATTTTTGTGCTCGATCGTATTAAACTAATCGAAAAAGTCTCGTATATGACATTTAGCTGGTGGATCTCCGTTTCTGTCAATTCGAAATCGATATTTTATTCAATGATGATTAAACTAAGTATATGCACGCAGGACTTTCGTGGATAGCTGTATCATACATTCGTTTTAATATTAAAAAAAACAGTAAGATCTAAAATACAGAAATATTAAAACTTGTGTTTTTAATATATACCGTTCCGTTAAAATCAATTTTGTTTAGCCATCATAATGTAATCCTCTTTCTTTTTGTAATCAAAAAACCTATACCAGCAGCTAAAGCCAACTGCGAACGATGTTACAAAGATACGTCAAAGAGCGACATTTAATTTGACTTCGCCCACTTGATAACCCCGCAGGCGTTATAGCGAACGTAAACTCAATACTTTGCTTGACGAATGGTGCGAACTGGTAATCGCACGTAACGAAAACGTATGAAAATATAAAAAAAACAATACGTTTCATTTAATGAACGAACAATTTAATATAATAAAATTTTATCTATATTATTTATATTTAGTTAAATAAAATTTTAATAAAAATTAAAAATTAAAAAATATTTATCATTGTCGGTTTATTAAACGATATTTACTCACAAAAAAATTAACTTTCTCCTTTATATTAATTTATTCATGTTATAAGTTTGTATAATGACATGAGGAATAAAGAAACAAATTATCATAAAAAAAAATTAATCGTCAAAAAAAAATTAATATTTAATCATCTATCCATGTACGGAAACATTCTATACGTTGTTCTTCTTCGAGGATTAATTCGGTTTCTCTCGTCAGTGCTCATACTTTCTCGTCCTGGCAGTCGAGCACTTTCGTCCTGACCGCTTCGGTCGACATCAAGAATCGTTTCAAGTACTATCCACGTACCATGGGCACGATTAGAAAGTTCGTCATGCGGGAGGACGGCAGTCCGTCGACAATTTGTCGCGCGAAACTTCAATTTCCCGTGAACTCTGCGACCCTCTCTGTAACTTTATTGTCGCAACGTCTGCTAACGGGCAGAAGGGAAAGGAGAGCGAATTGAGCGAGGATGGGGCAACGAGCTAAGTAAGAGGCGGAAGAAGAAGAAAAGCAGCATCCCTCCCGAAAGCTACGGTCGCGCGCGCGTTTACCAGTACTCAGAGACTTCGCCGAGCTCGCTCACTGGAAGAGCCGAGAGCCCGAGTCTACAATTCTGTCACGTACGCGTCATAAGTCCTTCGCGCCTTTAAGTAAGAAGTAACACCATGCCGTCCTCGCTATTCCGTGTACTCGTGTCCCTAAGTATCCTCGCGCAAGTCTACATATATATGATTTATCACAAGGGCTGCTAGAGAAAAACGAGACTGGCAGGAACGTTAATGCCACATGGAAATGTTAAAAACTTGCTATCGTACGTGAAGAAGTTTCAGAATTAGCAATACTGAATAACTCTGTTATTCAGAGTTTGTCTTGATAAGAAGCTGACACAATCAATCGCGCGACACGGCAGCTCGTAAATTTACGCCGGAAGTGAACATCTTGATACTGTCGTCGGTCTATAGATATCGATGAAGTATGCGCACGTGTGTGTTATTCGAAGAAAGTCTTCCCTCTCGATCTCGTAAAATCCCAGCTTACAGCGCTCAATCGAAGTTGACCCAAAAAATTCTGGCCGGGGACGTTCTCGCGTTGTCCGGCAATCGCGTAGAGTTTCCGCTTCCGTCCCGAGCTGACTCGGCGTAGTCTGAAACTCCGTTCACGTGCGCGTCATAAGTCCTCGGCGTCTTTAAGTAAGAAGTAACGTCGCCGTGCCGCCGTACGCTCAACGAGCACTACGAGCGCCTCTGTAAGTACTCAGAGAAGCTTGGGCGGTGTGTTGCGATCCGCCCACCTATACACATACCTTGTCGCACGCTCCTCAAGAAGTCGCCTAGGTATAGGCGTGAGTAGTGAGGTGGTGGCAGCGGTGACGGCGACGGTCGAACGGAGGCGCCGAAGGTGCTAGGAAGTTCCGGGAGATTCTGGTCGGGAGGTCGGCGTAGAGGTGGCGAGGTGGTGCAGGGTGGCTTGGTAGCGCCTTACGCCGGAGTTCACTTGACGAGGAGGTGGTGTGCGGCGGTCAGGCGTGGCCAGCATACCAAATCCGTGGGGTATTCTGGTCATGTAGTAGGTACGAGGTCCTAGCTTTTCCAAGAGAGCGACTTGCCTACCTCTCTGCTTTCCTCCTTCTCCCGCTCTCCTCCTGCCTCTCAGTCTCCTGCATTTTGCTCGTTCGCAAGCTACCTCTCGGTGGTAGAATGGGTGGAGGAGTATTAATTGGCTTACGAGGCGACACTCATTAGCACTTTGAGTACGAGGGGTTGAGCGGACAAGGGAGGTGAGAAACACCCTCCGGAGGCGTTGCTCGAGGCTACCTCGCGTCACGCGCCTTCCTACAGACTCTCTGTCTACTATCCGTTGTCGTCGAAAACCGTTCTTCGCCTCGAGGCGAGGCAAAGAGAATCGTGGTAATACCACAATCGAGCACTCGATATCAGCGAGTCATCTTCGAAAAGAGAAACGGACCACGCATAATTAAACGATATTTTTATTTTTAGACGATGATTCTCCGCGTAAAATATTTATGTACGTTGGTGCCAATTTGCGATTCTACTATGGAAATAAAGCAATACATCATCGTATAACTTGTTATTTCAGCTAATAAGAAAGCCAATAAGAAAAATCGAAAGCCTCGATGAAGAACAGATTGGAAGACTATCGAAACGGCTATCATCCTTGAATTGTCTCTGGCGTTCTCCGTTTCATCGATAACACTCGTCGGACCACTCGGTGGTGTCTGAATGTAACAGGATGAAAAACGAAACGATCGATTCCCCACTTTTTTTTTGCTCTTCCGGGATCGTTCTTGATTAAGTGTGATTCACTCGACGTTCTAAATACAACTCGACACGAGATAATCGAAACGAACTTTCAATTTGTTCGCTATCCAAGCGAGATACTCGATTTTTTACCAATCTATACGAGTACTTGTTTTCCTCCAATTCCCGGAAAACATTCCTATACGCAGATCTCTGATTAATATATATTTAATCGACCGTACGTGATATCAGAAGCGTAATATCTCAAACAATATACAGTCAAATTATCATATGTAATAACAGTTTTACTTGAAAAAATTATTCTCTTTGTAGCTCTCGAGAAGTGCTTTTGCAGAGTCGGTAATATTCTTGGCATAATAATAATTCGTATTTTAGAAGTCAGTCCGCCAGTTCGCAAACCGCTCTCGCTTCCCATTCTGAAATCCTCTTCTTCCCGCTGTACAGCCTTAATTCGCATGAGTCGAGACGAAATTATGCAGAATCTCGGCGCGCAACGATGCAACGATCTGCATTTCGGCAAAAAGATACAGGGATGAGATGCACAAGGTAGGAGGAGCAGGAATGAATTCGAGGCGGGATTGCGGCCACGGAATATTTCGTGGTCGTCCGTGGATTTGCGCCGTTGCGGTCAACCCGATACTCCGAACTCTCTTAGTAGATCCAATTTTTGATCGGAAGACCGCAGCATCTCTACGACCGACCTTGTGTAGAAACGGACAATGTGTGTACGCCATGCATGAGATAAACCCCTCGAAATGCTCAAACCCCCGTGCATCTCTCTGCTCTCGCAGCCCTCCACCCTTGCAGCATCACTATCCTCGTCTATCTCTCCCTCCTCCTCCCTCTCTCTTTGCATTGTGTATATATATATATATATATCTGTCCTGCACACACTCAACTCCCCGACTCACCCTGTAGTAGACAATGTTGCTCGATAAGGCATTGTTCCAGCGCGGTCTCGGGCTATACGAGCCACACCAGCCTACATTATCATCCCTTCGCAACGTAACTGCCCTAAACTTCACTCGTCTGGCACTACCTGGTCATACGTATGCGCATCACAAACACGCACTTTCTTTCTGTCCGCGTGTAAACGTTACCACTTTCATGAAACTTGACAAAATAGAAACGAGATAAACATCACAACGCAATTCTACAGTTGGACGAATTTTTGACAGAATTTTTCAACTATTCATATGTTGGTATCGAATTCACATATTTCTGTAATAACAGATAACTAGTTCTGTTTTATAAAATTTACATTAAATAAAATACAAAAAGAAATTTGTCCGATAAAATTTTTCATAAAATAATAAATGTTTATGATGTGCGTTTCTGCAAAACAATAAACGTTATCTAAAATTAATAAATCATAATTCATTTATCACAGCATCTATCACGATGATAAATGTTGCTTTTGTCGAGTTTATGAAAAGAACATATGCCAAGTTTGACAATTTAAATTTTTACCGCACTTAATATTACAAAACAACATTGTAAACGTTCATCGACATTTAATCGCCATCCTGTCAATCATTCTGAATTTTGTGAAACTGTTCACGCACCCATATGTCATTGAGTTTCCATACATCGTGTGTTATATCACGCCCTTGCCTCAATTAAAACGTAGATTCACAATTCATTCCCTTTGCTGGCCAAATCATTTCGTATATTGTTGCTCTGCAGTAGGGCCCGACTACGGCAAATTTTAATGTCGATAGAAGTTTCCCACTTCATACATATGTATATATGCGCGCATCGGTATGAATAATCCTTCACATTGGCTACAGCTATGACCGTAGAAGAGCCATCATCCATCGTCATGTCGTTAGAATAGTAAAGATAACACCTGTCAGTCCCGTCACTTCCGAATACATTATAATGTATGATCAAATTTTAAAATTCAATTATTATACAATATTCTTAAATGTCGTTCTACCTCAGCTTCCACTTTTATGACCTGTTCTTCAGTTTCAGATCAAAGAAATGTTAGATAAGGGGGCAAAAAAGTGAAAATGTTCATAAGTATTATGTTTACGCAAGTTGACAGTGTCGGTAGCTGAAGATTAGCTACTGGCTTCGTATAATAAATAGATTGGCCAAGTTACTGATCGTGTAAATAATAAAAATCAGTACTGTAAAGCTCAAGTATCTGACCACCTAGTTCGAGGATTAGCTACTGTTTTACTAGCAAGCTGTATAATAGCTTGCACCATGTGAATCGGACTTTAAGATAATAATCGCTAAATCAACCTACAAGAGTAGGTTGCGTTACGTTCTGGCGCACGATTTGCATTCACGCACTAGAATTTGACATCCGCTTGGAAACGACGCATACTATTACACGGCCGACATGTAGCTCGCATTCGTGGGTAATGAACTGCGTGTAAAGCTTGGTGTACGCATCCTCTAGGCCTAGGCTATTCAACATAAAGTGGAAGATGGAAAGGAAGAAATCGCGCATGATTATAGAAATACGCGAAGATGACTCGCGAGCAAGATACTTTCCCGAGTCGAGCAGGAAATTCACGTTCGCAGCTGCACGAGTATGAGCGTGGACGCACGTCATATTATTTTCCATCGACGTATCACCGATGCCAAAGGCAGCATCGATGTACACGCATAATTTTTCGATTTACCGCCGAAGAACCGTTGTAATCATGCAACGCGCACATGATGTCCGCCTACGACAATATACTCCGGCCTTCATAACGACCATATATCCGAGAAAATGACCCAAGAAACATTCGAGATAGTATCGACAATAATTGCAATAATTTTAAATTGTAATCATAGATCAACACGCGTTAATGAAGTTTCCGTTAAGTCTTCAATGCTCGTAATCGACGACGATTTAACATGCACCAACGTAGCCGCATTTATTCGTATTCTTATCAAGAGCGGAAATGCGGCTCGTTGAGGAAGGAGGCTTTACGAAGCGTTGATAAATCGAGCTCGCCTGCACGCCGCCGCTTAATGTACGCTCCGATATGGAGGCCCCGAAGGCGGAGACGAAATTGGTTTTGCACGACGACGACGACGACGACGACGACGACGACGACGACGACGACGACAAACTGGATTTCCCTCGACAAACAAAACAGATGCACCGATAAAACTTTGTCGAGGGCATATCGCTCGGTATTTTTAGCGTCGAACACGTTGCACGTTAGCCCAATAAATACCTTCGACCCTTATTGCATTCGCCTATGTGTAATCTGATATAAATATTTGATATATTAAAAATTAAATTGACGGCTGTGTGAAAAAACTTAACGCCTAAAATTATTTCATAAATAATATACGCAATTAATTAAAGTAAAAATTTGCATTCAAACCATTTTAGATTTTACATTACAAAGCTATTTTATAGGATCAATTGCCAACGCGTCTGACATTTTTGTGTAATACTCAAATACTACCAACATTTCCAAGAAACACGATAATCATAAAAAATTCTGCATACATGTCCACAGTACTGAAGCATCCAAAATATTTGCTCATAATCATATCGGTTCTCGTATCAAGAATCGTGGAGTACCGTGTATTTATAGGGTCGACCTGTCCCACCGCGGTTTGCTCGGCGCGTCCACTGAAATATACAAGGTCGGACAGAATCTTCTATTCCACGTAGAACGGCCGAACGAGGGCGTAGCGCGCGGGTTTTCGAACATTACATATTGACGAGTCTGGAAGGTTTCGTGGGCAAGGCACGAGTACAGATAGAACGGCATGACGCTAGAGCGGAAGTCCAAGGAAGCCAGGAAAAAGAGAGGCGACGCGACGGTGGAAGGAAAGTCGCTCGGCCGGAGAGAATCTTCCGTAGTGCGGCCACGTAGTCGCCGTTTGTCGATCGTACCGCAATAATTCCTTATTGCTCCTCCAACCCCTAACCTGACCCTAACCCTAACTCCTTTTCTTTCTCGACGTTCCTCCTCCTCCCCCTCCTCCTCCTACTCCTCCGTCTCTTTCTTCTTCGACATTTTTCCTTCTTCTCGTCTCGCGTCCTCGTTTCTGTCTCTGCCGCTTTCTACTACTCTCATCCACCTCACGTCCAACCACCCTTCCGCATCCAATCCTTACCGCCCCTCATCATCTTCTACTTTCGAAAGGGTTGCGAGGATTAACGGAAAACCATTAAATCTGGCACGATCGAAGGATCAAACGGACAAAACGATAACGTGCCTCGTGCCATAACGTGCGTTCTAGTTCATGAGTCGCCATACTGCTGAAAGTAATAATCTGCCGAAACGAGTTATATGCTTCCAATTCTGAGGGTTCACTTATTTCGAGTCATTTCAAATATAACATGGATTTCATAGAAATAATTTTTCTACATATTCAGAAATCTTATACGATAATAATTCTTCGATTTTATATCAGCATTCAAAGAAATTGTATTATCAATTAGTATAATTACTTAAAAAATCGTTCTCTACACTGAGAGAGAGAGAGAGAGAGAGAGAGAGAGAGAGAGAGAGAGAGAAACAAATTTGTTATACGGACAAAATTTGTATGGTTGGTTTTTTCAGTGGATAATTCAATCATTGTTTAGTTGCAACAACAAATGTATAGTTTATTTATGTCAACCATCTAAGTTGAAATAACTAAATCAATTCAACTAAATTATTTTGATAGAAATACTACCAACATTTATTTAATTTTGCGTGGCATTTAATTACCTGCGTAATATATTTGTTTAAATTCCAAGTATCAAATTGACAAAATAATGCCGTAAGAATAGATAAATATTGTGTATTTTCAATCGAACGGTTAAGTTAGATATGACAAAGTTTTTGATAAAACAAACAACAGATTTCATAATTTTAATTTTTTAAAGTAACAAAAGGTTTTATTCATCTTCAAAGAAAATTTTTGATTGATCAACCAAGCGTAATCCAAAATCAACTAAATTAATTATTTGATTTCAAAGTTTAGGAACAAAATATTGTTTGCTTTATATTTTTGTGAATATAAATTTTAACTATATTTTAATAAATAAAATTGAATTTGTGATTATCAAACTATATATATTGCTATTTTAAGTAATTTCTCGTTTGAATATAAAGTAGTTTTGTTGTTTGAAATCGACACTTATTTGAGACAAAGAAATTTATTTACATTCAACATGAAAAGGTTCATATTGAAAATCAAAAAAATATTGCATTACAGTATCTGTATATGTTTTCACTTAATTCTTAATTTTGTTGGTTTGAATAGTGATTTGTTTACAATAGTAACAAATTATTTTGTTATATCTTACACACATTTAGTTGCTCGTATTGAAAATAATTTAGTTAGATGAAACAAATTTCGTGTTTTTTAACAAAATTTGTTTTTCAGTGTATATTGTATCATTTCCTGATGTATAATCACGACTCTATAATTTCTCTTATACACAATTCTGAGATACTTTAAGAATATTCTAAAAGATCTACATGATTAACTCAGAAATATTTATGAATATTGAAGGATATACTTCATTTGCATGCATATTAAAATTAACGTGGTAGTATCGCGGTCAATCATTGAATTAGTTAAAAGGCTGTTAATGACACGCTAATAACCAAGCGCATTATGACATATTGATCGTAGGCGTGGATCCATAATAGCTTCCTACGCCATACTGCTACGCGCCCGTCAAACACATCAAATGTGAAGGACAACTGGACTGACACTGAATGTGGACTCGACCATAGGCAATTATTATCGTTTTCGAAATTTTTGAAAATAATATTGTCATCTTCACATCTCAAAGCGAAGAATATTAATTTGAATGCTATATTCTAATGCCATAATAATACGAAATAAACAGTAACATTCACAAAAATATACGAGATACAAATTTCAAAATAAAGTAAATTAAATCTTTGACTAGAAAAAAGACACTAAAATTCATACAACACGATTAATTCTCAATCCTGAAACTGGACTATATAAGCGAAAATGTATTTATCTTCTGACACAACAATATATACTATCTTTATATTTTATAATCCCGAATTTAATTTATTCGCACACGAGAAACAACAAATTAATTATGAATTAATTTGGCATTTTATGATCGTTTTATGTTATTGACAAATGCTATTTATATACTGTATCGTTTAATTTAATAATTCTAATATTAAAAATGATAATCTTTGATATCATATTACGTGTTTTACCAACATAATAATTATACTCTGTTACACTATACATATTAATTAATTATGCTTTATTAGAAACTTTATGTTTTATTTAAATTGATATTAGCAACTGATAAAAACCTAGTCAAGTTGCATTTTGCATTAATTGTATTAAAGATATACCGTTATTTATATTAAAACATCTATTTTGTTCATTTAACCATTTTACTTCATTTTTTGTTAAATGCAAATTTTACTTACATTAGGGTAGCCCAAATAAATCAAACATCGACTCACCTGCAACAAAAAAAAATTGATATCATTAGACATGTATGAATGATGTACACTCTTTAATTAAAGTTTTCTCTTTAATTAAAATAGGGCAAAAAAATTTGTGTGTGTAAAGATATCATTATTTTCAGCAATACATTAGACTTCGAGTTCATACATTAGAAATCGAGTCACAACAGCTATATTACCCAAATTTAATCATATATAGTCAAAGTCAAAAATTAAATTTCTCTAAATTTCCACCGTTCGTTATCTGCTCATTTTATTTTAACCCGCTTCTACAAACTTAACTCGAACGTGCTGGAAAGATGTTCCGAAGTTATGGCGAAACAGCCGCGAACACTATCAAGGATGCCGTGGCGTATGTTACAACGAAGCAATGTAATTACAGTCCAGGCCGATATTTTCTCATAAATGTCACTTAACGTTCCGTAGCGGCACCGTTTGCCCAACAACAAGGCCCTCTCGAGAAGCGTATGCGACGTCGGTAGCCGCTGACTTTGTCGATGTTACTGGCCATTGGCACCGGTAGAGCTTGCCAACCATTAAGTCGCCGCACAAAACTTATTCTCCGTTCTATTCCGTAAATTAAACACGGGATCTCGTACGATTCTCGCCGCTTCGCGGGAGCTCGTATGAGATATCATTCGTTGCAAGTAAGACAGATGTACTCGCCGTCGTTTATCGTTCGCATTTGTCGGTATAAGTGCCGGAACGTGACAAACAGCTTTTAATCTCAACCTGCAATGCTCTCGCTAGTTAAAGCGAGAACATGGTATTGAGCTGAAACAAAAGTTCGTAGCACTACTTCGTTGTATCACGTTTATATGTTCTTTAAAAATATTTTTTTAAATTTGAGCAATTATATATTATGCGATAGAGCAACATTTCAACCTTACGAACCTATTTTTTTTAATTGCAGTACGATGATTTTTAACGGAATTATATGAACAATCAAAGTCAAAATGCTCCTTTTTATTCGCAATTCAGATAAGAAAAAATAAAATTTTTAGGAACATTAAAAAAAATAATTTTGTAGAGAAAACTTTAAACATTTACGTTAGAAAGTTAAATATTTTAGTAAGTTATATTTTAGACACGTGACAGGTCTACAAAATAAGAAGAAAATTTCCCAATTTATTTTCTATATGTAAAATTTACTAAACTCACAAAAACTTAGAAGACATAGTGATCTTTCGAAAATAGAGATTTTAAACTTAAAACTCTTTTTTTATTTAAATTTCATTCATTTTTAACGAAATTACAGTTTGAATTTTGAAGTTGTAGCAGATCGAACTTTTGTTCCAACCCAATATTTTGACTCTGCTATAACATGCGAGGTTGGCGCGAAAACTGTGACATTTTATCGGACAAAAATGTTTATAATATTCTAAATTCGTACGTATTATTCGAAAGTTTGACACTTGTAAAATTTGTAAATAATTGACTTCGTTGCAGACTTCGTGCTATTTCAGCAAAATTTTTGATCGCCGCTTTTATTAACACCTCTTTTCGAAATAGCACACAAACTCAAGCTAAGCTTAACGGAAACGACGAAACGAACGCTCGACAGAAATAAATGCTTAAAGGACGACAAACGGATTTTTCTTCGGTCGGTTATTATTACATCACCCGGTGCACTCGAGAAAACGGACGCGTCTAACCGCACGACAGTTAGGTCACGTTGTCGTCGTCGACGGAAATATAGATGATAAACTCAGAAAATATGGCTGGGATTCTTGCAAATTGCAAGTTACAATAACAAAGTAGCTGTTCCAGCGCGATGCTCGTAACTACACTTCACACAAGCAAGCATTCCCGCCAGGTATTAAAAATACAAGCGTTATAAGTCGTGGCGAGCGCGCACATATTAGATTATCGCGCATCTATGAACAACAGCGGATTTTCAAATTCCTAAATATAGAGATATTCAAGGAACATTTTTCATATCCGAAAGGCAATATTAAAATTTTCAAGAAACAAATAATAATACGCTGTTGAATTTATAATGTCAAAATTATACCCAATTTGAATTATTTTTTATCATTTCTATAGGTTGCCACTGCTCTTATTTAATATATTGTAAATTTAACTTAATAAGAGGAGTTAAATTAATTTAACTGAAGAAATGTATTAAAGATTCCAATTTAGTTTATTATTTACTAAGTACATGTATATACATGTATATACATTATACAGATGTATTTATATTGAAACTAATTGTAAGCAATTCAATACCGTAGAAATTAATCAATTTACATTTTGACACATGAAAGTTAAAATTAACGAATTGTTATTTAACTCAAGAGATTGAATTACCATTGCTTCTTTGATATTTAACAGGGTAAATTTGTAAATATCTAGATATTTAGATATTTGAAACTGTCTCAACGAGATCAAGAATCGATCTACGCCACATAGAAAAAAAGACTATTCTTAAATCAACCATAATATGCTCATATAGATATAAGCAAAAATATTGTTATCTTACTTCAAAGATTTTAGTGTTGATTTGATTGAATTTGTATTGATGCAAGATTTTTAATTGAGCAAGTCTTAAATTGAGTGCAAAGTAACATCAACACAAATTCAATCAAATCAAGACTAAAAATTTCTGAAGCAAGATTACAATATTTTTGCTCATATATGAGCATATTATGGATGATTTAAGAATAGTTATTTTTCTTTTTTTTTTTTGGGTGTGAAGATGCTGTGGCTGCAAAGATGCGTCGCGCGACCAATATGGAATTAAAGTGAAATCGTAGAGAAGTAGAAAAAAATCGTCGAAAACAAAGTCGCACGCAGCGTGGGCGATGGCATACTCTTTTCCTAACAGATTGCGTTGCACTTCAGGCAACTTTGCCGCGAGCTCGATTACGTAACGATGAAACATTTTATCGCGCGTGGGTACGGGGAGTGCGTCATGTTCCATATCCGTCCTAACAAGGCTGGCCTTTATGTTGCCCGCGTTACGGCGGCGGTGACGAGCACGTTCGATAAAAATGTTCAGTGAGATCGATACCTGTCATCGCCACGTCGCGCAGTTGTCGATATCGGCGACCAGCGCCGATGGGTATTTGGGAAGAATCGACATTTTGTAAAAATGATCGTGCACATTCCGCGCGTACCCAGACCGCTATGCCGCTAGCGTCGTCTAGAAAATCGCACTGTAATGATCAAAGTTTAAGTCGCAATACCTGTCACTTCTCTCTTTCGCAAAAGAACGCACCGACGTCACTCGATATTTCTCGACTTAACTCTCAATTCGCAATAAGCAGTACGCAAAATTTAACGATACTTTGGCCTTTTTATACGCAAAACTTTCAAGATTTCTCAAACCAAAGTAATGGAATATGTGCCAAGTAAAATTATTTATCTTTTTATGTAAAACTTAAATAGTGAACACAAGCATCAATAAAGAACGAAAGTAAAGGCATCATTTGAGTAATAGAATATAATCGATCATAAAACTATAGTGTAAGGACTATTAAAAACGTCATCGTGACGCAGACAGTTACGCGAATTGTCGTAATATGTTTTACGTTTGAGCACGAAATAACTAACAAGCGCCAGATTCGATTTTGTAATACAGCGAATACATCATTCTGACGGCCAGCGTATCCATTGCGAATACTTGGACCACCGGTACAGAAAACAGCCAAGATAGCCATAATACATTAATCACATCTACATAACAGCTGACCATATTTATAATTTATCAGCCATACCGTGCTGTGCGGTTCACCAAGAAGTATGTCGCGGCAGAGGCACATTCGTCACAATTTTATCGCTCGTTACACTGGCAACAATGTCTCATTAATATGTCAACTCGCATAGATTGATTGGGTGGATCGAAACTATATAGAGAGGTGAACAAGCATTCGACAGTTCTACCGATGCGCAACGTCCCTATTAACAGTGCAAACAATGCCAATTTGTGCCATTATCTTTGACTAAAACTAATTGCGATCTAATCACAGTGACAATATTATCACCGCATCTGTCGATCAATCGATCAGCATCGGGCCATTTGACTTATTAGGTGTTTCGAGTTTTCCAATGACGTAAATTGCTAAAAGAAACATCTTGTTTATGTATACCTACACGGAGAGAATTTTTTCTTAAAGTTTATCCTGAAAATATGGTAGTTCTGGGACAACATTATATTTCGAAGAATTTTATGTAAATTTCTCTCATTCATTAATAAAACTACAATAAAATATAAAATATGTTTGATTAATTTTATTGAAATGCATGGTAAAAATCTTTAAAATATTGTATTGTACCACAACTACCACATTTTCAGGGTGAATTTTAAAAGATAATTCTCTCCGTGTGTATTTGTAAATAAAACAACTCAAATATCTCAACATTAAAAAATTAAAATATATGAGTAAAATAATAAGGAAAAGTAAAATATCAGTGTCTCTAAAGTCCGATAAATATTCATGATAATTCAAATAAATGAAGTTGAAAAGAGATCAGCTCCTATAAATATCTCAATTTTTTAATATTAAAAAATCAGGAAAGCAACGTGTTTTCTATCTTTCTGGATTAAATAAATGAAGAACGATCGGTTCCTTATATCTCCACCAGACTGCAGCACGAACAAGAGTCAGACTTGTCAGAGAACGACATTCAGGTTCTTCATTTCTTCATATAGCAAGTTAAGAGAAAAAGAGAAAATTTTGTACACAGAGAAGAAGGAATTTCGACAAACAACGGAGGCAAAAAGCGAGATAGTGAGGACGACAGCGAAGAGTTGATACAGTGGTGGCATTGCCATGCCACGCCATTACAATTTGCAATTATTACATTTCTCGACAAATGGATTGTGCTCGTGACTCGCTGCATCCTAGGAAGGAGAAGCAACGGACGTGATTGCATTGGGGATTTCGCGATACGACTTTACGGTCCCAGATATGATCCCGACGAAAAATTCGTCTGATGGCCAATAAAGCTAAGTGGCATACGTGTGAGTGTAGCATGTTTATACGTGGGTATTTCTGTGTGTGTACGTGTGTGTATGTGGGTGCGACGCGACATGTGACGAGTCCGCGCACCGTATACGTTAACGAAACAGTGGCGCGCTGGATGAGTTATCGGTATTACTTTTATCGTTCGGCCGGCAACTTTGCCGCACACCACGCTACAGCTCTTTATTGGAGGAAAGTCCTGGAAAATGAAGAAAAATACACTCCCAAAAGGTTACCTTCGAGAAAACACTGAATATCAGCAGTAAACGGACAAAAAAATAGTGATCCAAAAAAATACTCTAATATTATATATATAACATTTAAAAAAAATATATTAAATAATCAGTCTAATCATACTACGCATTTCGTGAACACTTGTCATCACGAACACACATTATGTATTTCAAACGTTAAAAAAAAATTATATAATAATTTATAAATTATAAATTAATAAATAATTTATAAATTATTATATTTATAATTTATAAATTATATAATTATATAATAGTCGCGTAATAATTTTATATAATATTTTATTAAAAAAACGTTTTTATATTGATTTACTTTACAGTAAGTATAGTATTAAAGATTAATATTATAATTATATAAACAAGTAAAAAAAGCGTTCAATATTGATTGATTTAATTTGACATTATAATTATGTATCATATTATTTTCTTTTTTCTTGCACAAATGTTTATGCATTTTAGATTTTTAGACTGATTTCTTCAAATAGAATCAAATATGATATAATAAAAGTCTTGAATTTTTTGTAAGTATTATACAATAATAATCAAGATCTACAAATATGCATTAAATAATGTATACAACATACGTACATAATAATAAATTAAAAATCAGTTGAGCAATAAAAATCGATATTAAAATCAGTCAAGCAATAAAAATTAATATAGTCATCGGTATGCGGATTATGCATACGTATCACTTTGAACGCGTAAATTCTACTTCACTGCAAATGTTTAACTTCAATTGCTTATAATTCTAAAACTACTATAAAAAAATATCCATATTTCCGCGTTAGAATTTTCAACTCTAATTTACCCAATAAAAAATATGTAGCTAAAATATTAAACATTTAATAGTAGTATGATTTTATTTTTCTCCCGTTAGTAAAACGTTATACAATAATTATAAGTACTGTATTTGTTTATTTTTGCGTTGGATATTAAATATTTAATTATAGGTATCACCCACGCGCAAGTTCCGTTGAAGCAATCCAGCTAGCCCTCGCTCCGGTCGACTCGCAGCAAATTAGATTAACGCGAATTAGCGAGCCGTATTCCATGCCGCCGGCTAGATTCCAGCGTCAGCCAGTAGAAAAGGGTGGCTAGATTACGAGCCACCTACCACCATTGGGGACGGCCTTTACTACCACGCGTACACGCAACGGGACCCGGATGCTGCGAGTCCACCCCGTTAACATCACCAAACTACCCAACGGCATTACCTCTACTCCCGTTGCTGGCAGAAAGAGCGAGAGAATATGAAATGTGCGCGCATGAGCAAGGGTATGTAATTACCACGCGACTGCGGAACCTACTCATCTTTTGCGACGGACGAAGATGCTCATCTTAAGAAAAAGAAAAGGTCTCTCTTCTCGTGGATAACTCGTATGGCGCATAAAAGAATCCGCGTTAAAAACCAAACTGCAGCACGAAAGAGAGTATGTTGTTATCTCGAGGAGGCAGGCGGCAGGAGACACATTATATGTGCGGAACGAGCGAAGAACGAGCGAGAAACGAGCGTTATCGTGAACGAGGTACGCGCGCGAACAGTGTCGCTCGTAAAAGCAAACCGTATGTACTCGCATTGCAGTTAAAAATAATTAAAAACTCTAGAAAATAATAAACAGGCTAAACGAGAGAATACAATTCGCCGTAGAAGATGACAGTTATCACGAAATAAGAACCGTTAAAACGAGGTACAGCGATTTATACAACGTATGGGGGAAAAATAATGTCCAATATAGACATACTTTCTCTACATGAATGAAAGCCAATTAATTACCATATCAGCCGTTCTTATTGCAAAAGAAATGTGAATCAAATTATGAAAATTTTATATTTGAAAATATATCGGATATTAGGAATCTATATGTTCTCTCTAAATAAAATAATAAAAATGTTTATTATGCAGATAATGCGGAACGATCCCTTATAAAAAATAAGGGAACACAATGACTTATGTAGAATTTAACAAACAACACGATGTAATTTTATGCAGAAATCGAATGTGTCAAATGTTGCTAACTTGGAAATGTTTCGCGTTGTTTATTTTATTGTATTTTATATCATTTTTTTAATTACAAAAAGCTTATAATAAGAAATCATAAGCAAAAATCTTTGAAAATAATAGAAATATTTCGTGAAATAATTTTACGATTATCATGCATACTCATGTAATAACAAGATGCACGAAAACGAGCGAGAGTGACACTCAGCTTCGTGGTTCCGACAATTAAGAGAGTCAGGAAATAATAGAAAGGGTTAACGAGAAACGAAAACGAGCGGAAGAAGAGTGCCGATGCTACGCAAAGGAGCAAGGAAAGCATTGAAAATGAGAAGGCAAGGAGGGTAAATTCGAGTATCTGTGGAAAAAGGATAATAAAAGCGGAAAAGAGAAGAGCGAGAAGAGTGAAGAGGAGAGAAAGAGGGGCAAAGGAGAGTGAGAGTTTCGCTGAATCAGTTGATGGAACAAGCGGAAATGGAATGTAACTTGACGCTACGATTCTTCCTAATAACGTTTCCAGTGTTTCCAACGCGTTAAACGACTGCTACAGTGATTTTTATCACGCGGGCTTTATTTCGTTCGTTTGCTCGTTGCCCGAATCGAAGCGCTAATTGCGATCGCCCTCGCGCGTCACGTTTCCCAGTCGCTCTCCCTCTCTTCCTCATTCCTTCATTTTTTTTTAACCGGCAACGAGATGACAGAACGATGAATGCAATAAGTTGAGTTTTCACGAACGTTATGAAAGTTGAATCAACGGCGATCGTTAAACACGCCATTAATTTTAACTATTCGCGTCCTAACGAATCAAAAATATCCTTCATTGTTTGCACAACCAAGCAAATATATGAGTACGAGTTAACACAATATGCTGTTGTGATGTTATATTATGTTATATCGTTCAATATAAAAGATATCAACAGATATCATTGTAATAAACTGCTGACGTTTGGACATATATCTAAAACATTCGCTTACTGAAAAGTACAGATAAAATATGGAGACCTGTGTTTACAGAATGTACAATTTATAGCTTAAGAGATAATTTTTCACAAATTTTTTACAAGAAACTTATTGATTTCACAAGTAAATGAGATATTATTCGAATATGTCTTAATTCTTTATTCTTATCAACAGCCGCGCATGAACTTAATCGAGAATATTTGATAAATGAAAGAAAAAAGAAAAATACGAGCTGAAGGAAAGAAGCAAAGTATGAAGAATAAGGTGAGTAATGCGCACAAGCACACTGCGGACATAATCCACCTGGTTCTTACTTCCTATAGTTCCGTACATATTTGAACCCTTTCATAAAATCAGCGGGTGAGGAACAAAAAACGGGAATACGAGAGAGAGAGAGAGAGAGAGAGAGAGAGAGAGAGAGAGAGAGGAAGAACAATGTAAATGCGCGCGAAAGGGTACGAACAGCCATCTCTCCGTTCTTTCCTGCAAGTCACGCCGTATAAACTCTCTCACCTGCGTAAACTTTCGCGGGAAGTTAAAACAATCAGTTCTCAATCTCTGTATGAAAAACTGAAGAGAATTAAAAAATCAAAAAGTTAAAAAGAAACATTCGATTTCTCGGCGAAGATAAAAGTGTGCAAAAATGAGCAAACAATTCAAATGAAATTTATACAGTCCTGTTTCACACGTTCTTTACCTTTAATATTTATCTTGAAAAAAACCTTCTTTTTCAGATTATACCTTTCTCTACGTCTAGGCGTCTGTTTCATAACATACTTTTTCTAATGCTAATATCAGTTTCAAGATTTTGAATGTAGTTTACTCAGAACGGCAACGTTGTGTTATTTTCAGGACATATTTCTTCGTATTTATGTCCGTTTTATCGCGTTGATCTGATAATTCGCCGAATACTTCATCCAATCTAAAAAGCGCAAAAAAATGTGAGCGAGCTGCGAAAAAAGATGAAAAAAGTAGAGGAGGTTGGAGCGAAGAGAGGAAGGAGGCACGAAGAACGAGATAAGTAACATACACCCCAGTACTCTCGGCGGCATCCAGCCGGTTTTTGCAACGCTTAGTCCCACGCGCAGAGACGCGCAAAAGAGGCAGAAAAAGACCGAAAAAGCAACGGTGACTGCGAAAAAAAGCTCACTCGGTTATCCGACGAGACGTTTCAGTATAGTACGGTGTGTGTACATAAAATGTATCAAAAGCCGCGCATTTTCCCTTAGTCATGGAATCCTCGACGAATTAGGAGTCGAATCTTTTTAGTGAAAAAAACCTTCGTTAAGAAGTACATAACACATGCATATTTACGATTTCACCATACTTAAGTAATTTGCCAACTAAATAAATTAACACTAAATAGTCACAGAATTCTTTTGACAAATTAGGAGAATTTTTTTGGAGCAAAAAAGCTTTTGTTAAAAACCATAACATATACATATTTATGATTTTAGAATCCTTGCTTACGTACTTTATCAACTAAGTAAACACTAAAATTAATACTAAATAGTTGCGGAATCTTCGATGAACTAATAAAAGTTGAATTTTAGAGAAAATAAATAATCTTTGTATACGTTTTCGATTTCGTAATTCTTAAGTAATTTGGCAACCAAGTATTAAATTAACTTTCTGTTAAACTAAGTCTATTTAAAATTTTTCAACAAATAAAATAGAAGAAAATAATAAAATATTCTATTATTTATTTGTATTTTTTTTTCAAAATGCTAACTCGTCAAAAGGCTTTAACTTCGATAGGTACAATGCCTCAATATATAGTGGATCGCAGAAACATTTTTTGTAACATTTTTTTCAATAGGTTTCGGAATGCATTCTGTTCACCAGAGCGATTGGTTCTTACTTATGGATTTAATCATTTATGTTCAACTCTATGAGCAAGCCTGAGTTCCGAAACGCATCGAAAAAAAAAAGAGTTTCAACTCTTTCTGTGACTCAATGTACGTCTTATGAATTATACGAGTATGTCACATATGTAATCTAATTAGAAAACCTATATTGTTCAAACACAAGGTAAACATTAATACTGTCTTACACTTCGGATACATTATCAAATGCGATCAGCGCGAGTCGTTGTCATTATATCAATTACATTGTGCCCGAGAGTAATAGCACGTTAGATGAGCGACTGAAAGTAGCACTGACAGATAAGCAACTCGTGGACACGTAGTTACGTGGATAATAAGAGGTACATGTTGATGCCAATGAAGAAACATCACCGGTTTAACCATCACGTAGTTATATATAGTAACTTTCAGCGAGTACCTTACATAAGCGGCCTATATTCCTCTCGCTCTTTTTCTTCCTCGTTGCATATTCGCGCACCGAATGTAAAACTAATCTGACGACACGTTAACGAAAGCTGTTCAAACATCGTTGATTATATGAACAAATTTAGTTAATACTTGCGACAAGTGATAAAATAATTTAAAAAATCGTTAGATTACTTGTCTTGAGAAAAAAAATGAAACGAATATTTTTAATCATTCGAGCAGAAGGTACGAAAAGAGAAAGCGACAGTTATGAAACCAAAGGCCTTTCGTGAACCAGACTCTCGGCTGTTCGATCGTTTCCTATATGGATGATCTCATTAGCAGCCAATGAGACGTATGTTCGTAACGTACCGCGCGCAACGTGACGCAACGCGCATGAATTAATGAGTCAATTGCACGTTCGCCGGGGATAAATCTTCTCGGATCTTCCACAATTAGTGTCAGTTAACCAATTCTCCGACGAGACCTGCGTTCATATGAGCGAGATATACTTCAATCTCTCCGACATGTAAAAGTAGCATCATGCGGACGGTTCATTAGAAAAATTTAATTGCATGCCCTCTGCGCCAACAATAAGCGCAGAAAATCGTCTTCCATTATAAATCCGAGATATTCGAAACGCTGAAAATTATTATAAATTAAAGAATAATTTTCAAATAATAAAACCAAATTCTCTTACTCAAAGAGATAGGATTGTTTCCAATTTTACGAAGCTTTTTCATTGGAAGGAAATATAAGTATTGTATGTATACATGGAACACTTGGAATATAAATTTATTATAGAATTTCGAAATTTACTGTAATCGATGTAATGCACAATATATATGTGTGTGTGTACATTAATCAGATTATTATTGTCAATAGGATTAGCAATTATCAATCGCGTTATTCAAATGCACTGATTTTCAAGTTACTGATTTTGCGAAATTACGCGATACCTCAAAATACCATTATGTCTGATAACGTTCGTGTCATAGTCCATTTCATTCCCCGACTCGATCCAACCGCGAAATTACTTTCGGGAACACCAGTGCCAACGTGCGCGCGAGTAACGACGAATCAGAACAAAACCCGCGAGTATCTCGGGCTCGCTCGCTTTCGGAGGGATGGCCCTCTTTCGCAATGCGGTAGGAGGACGACGGGACGGTATTTTCTAGCGCGTTGTTACTTCGGATTATGGCGCGCGTCTTCAACCCCGAGAGGTTATACGGCTGGAAGTTGAATAGTCTGCGCAAAAGTTCCACCACCGCAGAACTCCTCCCTCGTTAATTCCAAAGTTTCGCGAATCTCTAGTCTCTCCTTTCTTTTTTTTTTCATCCAAAGAAGAACATCCACCGTCCGCTTTATATCCGACGCATTTGTACGAACGAGCGAGTAAGGGAGAACTCCGTCTTACAAACCAGATGTAAGACAACTGTCAGAGAAGTGGATCATCCGTTTCGTGTTAATGTTGCTAGGTCGAAAACATTCATCATAATAGCCGATAAATCTTTTTATAGAAATTTTAGATAATAAATTATGATAAACGTTCTTCTATCATTTCGTAAATATTTCATGTATCTATTTACTGTTTATAACTGTAGATAAATGTTAAAAAATATTTATATTATCGTTAGCAATCATTCACAAAATTATTAACATTATTTGAAGTTTGAACAGTCGGGGTTAAAGATAATCGTGCTCGAAGTTTATTAAAGTAAGCAGTTCAAAGGCAATAGAAATAGACGGAAGGAAGACCAAGCTCTCTTTTTAATTTTTGATATTACGTAGATAAAAGTGAATGAAAAGCTGATATCGCGAAACGTTTCATCGCGTCGCGTTACGCGAACGCGAACGCACGTACGGGGTGAAAAATATTTTTATGTCCGCCACCGGCGAAACTAGTTATTAGTCACGTGGCGAAGGGTTGTAGAGAACGTGGCGGAATGAAGTGGCGCGGAACGTGCATCACACGCACACACATGTACGCGGAAAGAGAGAGGAGAGAGCCGAACGCGAAAGGGTGATAGGTCAAGGGGAAAGGGGAAAACGCGGTAGCTCGCAATTTGCGTAATTGAGCCCTGAATTATTTACACTGTCGGGTGCGTCATACTTCCACTCGGTAATAACTGACAGCCTGGCGTAAATGCGAAATCGGTTGACATTTAGCACGCCCAAAATTACGACGATCACCAACAGTAACGCAGCATTGTCTGCGTTCACGTCGAAACGGTACACGAACCTACTGGATTTTCTTTTTTTTTTTCATTCACCAAACAAAGCAATGCCGATGAATCGACATTCGAAGCTCATTAAAAAGTTTCCAATTTCGGCAAGATTATTTTCTCCACGAGGAAAATATTTCGATCGTAAACTCATGACTGTTTCCAAGGTGAGTTTACTAAAATTTCAACAATATAAAAAACCCATACTGCTTTAAAAAGAATAATCTTTTTTCGTATTGCATTCCTTTTCTATTGTCTTCAGTTATTAATTTAATCACGAAAAACTAAGAAATTAAATTGTATTCAGAAAAACGGCTGATTATTCAAAGTGAGATGCAATGCCACGGTTGATCTTTACCGCCTTTCGTGGTAGAGTCGACTCTAAAGTGAGGACACACGTTAGCGGAATGTTAAAGCAATCAAATCGTATTTATAGAGCGGACACGATGTTTACTCGGGTCCTTGAAGAAGCCTCGTTTACTTAGCAAGTCACTTAGCGGCTGTGCGACAAGCGAATTCGCTAATCTGAGTGTGGAGTGCGGAATCTAAGCGCGCGGGCACGGTAATGCACTCTCGACGGGTTCTCGTCGAGCCGCGAGCCGCGAGATTAGCTGTTCTGTCGTGCAAAGTGCCCGGGAGTTGCGACTACCCGACGGCGGTACGTCGCTTCGTAACTCGGTTTTCCTTCTTCGAGAATGTCCCGTGTCGCGAACAGGTAAACAGACGAGTTAAACACTCTGCGCAAATCTCCGCCGTCCGTCAAGACGCGCGCAAACTTCACGGTGAATCGCTAATCTCAACCGTCTCGCGCTACGTATTAACGCTTTATGCACCGTAAATAATACGGAATCTCAGAAATGGGACGGAGACGCACGTAGCAGAACCGAGGAAAAATCGAGCGAACGTGCGCGGTGTGCGAACCACGGTACGAAGATACGCGGAAAACTGAAAGCAAGAAAAAAACGAAATTCTCCGCCCGCTGCAAATATTCATCTCGCAATCTCGCGCCTTCCCCCGCCAAGTCCCCCTCCTCCCTCGTCTAAACATATTGCGATGCCTCGCACGGATATTTCGGCGCAACGAATATGGAAACGGGTAGGAGGCAAATGAACAGCGCAACGTAGCTACAATCACAGCGGAGAAATAGCACGAAATCCAAATAGTACGGAGAAACCCGAGAGATAGAAATAAAGATATATAGATAGATAGGAAGCTTATGCGAAATTTGGTGCAATCTCCTAAGATTCAGAGATAAAATGCATCGTTATATTTAAATAACGGTCAAAATGGCGATTTGACATACGAAAGCATTAACATGGGATATCGTTAAAATTTGATTGGATGCCCCTCGCTTTATCTGTAACCTAGCTTAATTATAATCGGGAAAAAAGAGAATTTTCATAAAAATAAATGCAACAGTTATGAAAATTATGTCGCGTATAAAAATTTTTCTCTCGAAAATCATCAGATTTATAATATAAAAAGCGGCACGTATTATTTAACGAGCATAAGCAATCTGTGACGTTACGATATGTGGCTGCTGAAAATATGAAAAAAAAAACCAGATGTCCAGGAATCACGTTTTATTCGAACGGTAGTTGGAACGCAGATGAAAACCACGTGCAGAACGAGTAGCCGCAAATGGCGTAGGAAATTTGTTTCTGTTATCGCGCTCCCCTATCGCAACATCCCTCCACTCGATGCACTGTCAAAACGAGTCACTGTCCATTCGGATCGATAGCCTATTTCCTCGTCAGGGCTTCCCGATTAACCACTCGTGCAGCAGGATTTCGATGACTGTTACGCGGAAAAAGATGAAGGCTCGATATTAACTGCGAAATTCAAATCAATGGGCCTTGAATTTAGTCATCGATATTATCGCTATTAGAATTATATCGCGCGTAGATCATGATCATAGATCAGAAACAATTCCACAGAGCTCGTAATAACACAAAATTTTCTGG
This sequence comes from Mycetomoellerius zeteki, assembly GCF_001594055.1. Classification (NCBI taxonomy): domain Eukaryota; kingdom Metazoa; phylum Arthropoda; class Insecta; order Hymenoptera; family Formicidae; genus Mycetomoellerius; species Mycetomoellerius zeteki. The sequence goes on along the minus strand of NW_017257409.1, from coordinate 160,178 downwards.
TCCATATTGCGTTTAGAGATCTCTCTCGATCGACCGAAACAATATCTTCAAATTCGGCACACTGGTGATTGAATTGAACTGTTATTTGTTGCGTTATCGAATTGTTATCGTTATAACAGATATCTATGTTGTATCGGTAAAATAACAGATGTCTATAAAGTGTCAAGTGCTTTACAATGTTTTTCAACGTTAGTTCGTGGCAGGCCGACCTAAAATCCTCGTAAATCAAATTTGGAATTATCCATAAACATTTATTCGAGTAACGTGACGAGAACAGATATGACACTCTGGAAGATATCCTCTCCTCGACAAAATTCAAAACATTTTCATTAATCAAGGCGACATGTCACCGCTCAAAATTGAGACTATGGAGAAATATGCCCGACCATTTCGAAATGTGCAGAACTGCAGTAACGATTGTCCAGCAAAATCAGAAGAACAATAAATTCGCGTGTGATTCGTTTACAACGTCAATGTAAATCTCGAAAGTTCTAGCTCTACGTAACACCTATAAACATGCAAACGTAATCGACGTGGAAACGAACGTATACGTGGCGACGTGGAACATCGGGCCGCGCGGTTACGTACAAAAGCTTATTCGCCAGAATATTTATTTACGGTCGTCGAGCTTTCGGTCGAGCCACGAGAACGCAGCCGTGGAAGCACTGGCTGAATTTTCAAACAATTTCGCCGCGGCAACGACGACGGCCATTGCCGTGCGCCGTCGGAGAACGTCGACTCTGCGGAGGGGTTTAGTCAGCTGATAGACAGCACGATGAGCCGGTACGAGCCCGGAGTGAGAGGGGTTGTTAATGGAAAGCCATTGTTCTCTAATCAAATCATTTGCTCGACGCTCGGAAGAGAGTAGAGAGGCGACGGGGAAAACGCCGGTTCCGAATGGCTCGAGAGCAGGTGTTCCCGTGATCAACCCTTCTACTCGTCTCATCGCATCGCACCGATTCACATCGCTGTCTTATTTGTTCTTAAACAAACCGCCTCTGGAGAACGTCACTGCCACCTTTATTATCTTCCATGACCGAAATAACGAAAATCGTGTAATGATTGAGTCGAGCTCGAATTAAATTGATATCGTCAAAAAACGACAAGCAGCACATTTATCAACGTAAAAGTACATTTTAACTCTGATGTGTTATTTTCGTCTGCTTATTTTTTTAACACATTCATCGCCAAATTGGTCACCGATGACACTGTAAGTTTTCATTTATGCCTTGTCGATTATAGATCAAAGAACGACAGTCAAATAAATATCACATCATATTTTTGTGCAACTCAATACTGTAAATTAAATACCTATTTTATTGTCCTTTTTAATATAAAATCATTTGTTCGAACCGCGCGGGCGCGAACGTGAACGAAAAATTAATTAAATTACGCTTGACTGTGAATGTATTACTTTACTTGACTGTGAATGTATTACTTATAATTTAAATAGATATTTTAGTCATAAAAACATTCATTTTTTTATAATTGTTCTCATAATATTCGTCCCGAGTTAGTATTCACATATTATGTAATGAACAAAATATATCATAGACACAAGAAATTCAAAAATGGAGTAATACTCTGTGAGCATTTTTGATACTCCATAAAACTTAAAACTCATCCATTATTGAGTCTTATGTTTATGACATCTTTTTGTTCAGTACATTATATATGCAAAACTAACAAAACTAAACTCATTTCACCAGAACCTAACTTTCCGTATAATTAGTCCAGGATCCTTTATCTACGATATCCTTGTAACCGCAATTACCAAATTATAGCTGCAATATGCGCCTGTACGGATTCTAATAATTTCGTGACGAACTTTTACTGCTATTCTAAATTCGATAAATATACTGGAAGCTTAATCGGCATAATCACGCAACTTCGGAAGAGTGTATGACGTCAGCGGATAATTAAGAAACACAACGGCAATTTTGCACGAAGTTTCGGCCGGGCATATATTATGGTAGTTTGTATACGACATTAAAGTTCAATTCTAGGGGAGCAATACATAGCACGTACACGTAGGTACGAATTGGTGGTAATGCGGATGCCGATATTGGGGGTCGATAATCGTTAGCCGACGTTAACGGTACTTACGAAGTTAGGTAGTAAGTATATCTCGGTGGGACTTGAATAGAGGGCGGAAAGAAGGCAAGAAAAAGGAGAAACCGCTTAAAAAAGAAAAAGAATTTTATAGATGACGATGTGTGATTACGTGTGAGACACATATCGCGTCGCTTTCGAGATATCGCAAATCAGTCAATCATTGTAAATAACCAATAAAAAAAAATCAACTCAAGGTAAATCATACAAAACGACATGGCAGTTACGCACAACAAATGGCACAAACGTTAAAAATGATAGAAAACTAATGCGGAATAAATGATTGTTGCCAAGATCGATAGGATCTACAATATAATTGTTAATCGTATTCTTGCATTTTCTTTATCATCATAAAATCGAGTATGAAGCGAGCTGCATTTGGATCTTTTGAGCTTGTTCGATTCTCTCATTGATCAGTCAGACCACCCAAGCTGAGGATCATGACAGATGATCGACAGTCTGCGATCATGCGCTGATTGATTAACCATCGAAGCGTGAAAAATGACACAAGTATAAGTCACGTTTAAAATAGTTGCGCTGACTTCGCGAATAATTTGCTAATTAAATCACTTTTAAATACGTCTTAGATATTAATTATAATAATCAGAAGCCTGCGAAAGTGTGATTAACTATTGAAAAACGGAAACATGCCATCGGGTGATCCAGTTGAATCCATAATTAATTTACATATTTTTGTAATTTTAGCATATTCATCGACATGTGATGTAAAAAACAAGTTCAATATATGTTCCAGAATTCTCGGAACACATCCTTGTCTGTTCAATATGCACGTATAATATAAGTATAGGTATACAAGTACGATATAAATCATTTGTAGCTTCAAACGCTCCTTGAAGCATGATATCTTGTAGCCGAAAGCAATAATGCATGCTTTATATCCTAAACGTGCATTCCGATGGTCATGGATCGCTGATGGGTACCATGTCGAGAACATTCGATAACCATTCGTTGCACCTGCGCCGGTAATCGACTTGGATTTTGATAGATGCGAACTTCGATAAAAGGGAATATGGCTTTTTCGGCGGGACCGGCGTAATGAATTAGTAGTTTGGTAAGTCATCGAACGCGCTTGGTTTCGGCAAAAATTGCCAATCCCATTTAATGATAGGACTTTTATTTGCGCCAGGGATCATTTGTCCTGCAGCGTGGACACGCACATCGCCGAATTGTTTACAGCAGCTGCTATGCGTCGGCCCTGTGTGTGCACTTAGAGAGCGCTATGACTCACGATATAGTGATAGATTAGATACCGATCCATCTGCCGCGACGAACCGATAGTCGCATCGCCCGCGCTGCGTATTAATCATATCGGATTTTGATGATAAACGAGCTTGGTAACCTGGCGTCTGGCACAACGACATTACCTGCCTCAGAGATCGCACACGTTTAACGGTCCTCGATCGATACATATCCTAAATTTTCTAAAAATCGTCAAACTATTCTTAGATTAGAGAAATTACTTGGCGAAAAATCACTCTCGCAAAGATATTTGTGAGTGCAAATTTTTAAATTTATATTTTGAAAAGCATGGAAGCTTCAAATAGGTAAAAATTGATATAATTCATTACAACTCTTCCTCTTCACTTTTTAAAATCACCTGTAAAAATAATATCACAAAAATTTATTAACAATACTTTTTAAATTTCCGTGTTTGAAACAAATTTAACGTGTCTCTATTTATTTACTTGCTCAATCTATTACGATAAAACAAAAAATTGTGTGAAAAAATTGAGTCTCTTATTTCAGAATATAAGTTCAAAATATTTCGTTATCGCATGTAATCATATATGAAGATCGATATACGAAGGCGTATCGTAAAATCAGAGCGCAGTGATGTGACGGAAGCGGACGGCGGTTGCGTCACTGATTTCTTGGGGAAGCGTCGTTAAAATCGCACGGCAGGGCACAAACGGCTCGATGTAAACCGAGCATGCATATATTTAGACTGGCACCGTGCTTCAGCGATATATAACGAAGCGCGCGGGCGCCGGCTTGCTTCGCGGAAGCTTATATTTCGCGGAGCAATTTTAATCTAAATACCTGCAAACGGTCGTACGAACAATGGCGCCCTTTAAACATCACTACTACAAAGCGCAGGATCATGACGTTGACGCAGATAGGTCACTTTGCGGATTAATCGTACACGGTTTACGTACGTGTTTCCGAGGATCGAAACATGTTGGAAGACTGGACATGGAAATAGACATTTTAATATTTGATAGACCAAAATGTAAAAACCGATACCTTTTAATATCACGAGATGAAAATCCGTTTTATCCAATTTTATTAAATCAATGACGACTTTAAAATTGGTACGATCTTAAACCTCTGAAATATATAAGTGCATATAAATATAAATTAGAATAAATAACATTAATATATATATATATATATGTGTATTACGATTACTTAGATTACAAATCTAAGAGACAAGAAAGTAGATATAGCTCAACAACAAATATGGCAATAGATTCATTGTAAAACTATTTGCGTTTCATTAAAAGAAAAACCAACAAGAATTATGAAATAAATGTCTTTACATAACGAGGATGACTTCTTGGAACTATTGTATTTTGGTTCACATGTCACATTTACGATTCGCAAACCGCAAGCGGCATAAAAGATGATATAAGAAACACAATTAACGTTCCAGTGCGATAACGTTGCTGATGAAACATCAAGTAGAAGAAGCGACACAATATCATATTTTTTTCCTTCATTTTAAGAAACAAAAACGATTTCTTGAGGCTTTCACGGGTGTTACCTATGTGACAATCTTGCGTTTCGCGGGTTTTCTCCGTGTTCAGATCCATTCTTGGAATGCCAACGTTTCGTGAACCTTGCAGTTCACTTCATCAGGGCGAGGAGCAGCCTGATACCAGTATCAGGCTGCTCCTCGCCCTGATGAAGTGAACTGCAAGGTTCACGAAACGTTGGCATTCCAAGAATGGATCTGAACACGGAGAAAACCCGCGAAACGCAAGATTGTCAAAAACGATTTCGTTTATAGAAGAATTTAATACAAAATTTAACTACTTCACTATTGCACTCCTTTCTATGACCATAAAGAGAAATATTGCGAAAGAAAATATCTAAAATCCACATATCGAATAAATTACGCATTTTATAACCATTGAAACATATGACTTATTATTACTGATTTTTACTACCATTTTATTTCCGAAACTAATATAAAAACACATAAAAATGCTAATCGAGTCTTTGACGTAATCCATTGCAAGATACCTCAAGGCCATGAAACATTCTTTGAACGATTCGGTTTCAAGATCTGAAAATGCTCGCGTGTTATTGATGCAATTAGTCACGACACAGCAGAAACGTCGTTCGCCAGCCAAGCGGAAACTACCGGCAAGTTCTTTTAATTTCCCGTCATGGCCTACTTCCGCTGGACAATATTTCCGCTCGCCTGCAGTCGCCAAGAGTTCCCAGGGCGGTGCCGAAAACCGATTTGGAAACACAGCCGGGTCGGCAACCTCTCTAAAATTGAGAGGGTCTGCGCTGATACCTCTTGCACACGCGAACTTTCGTTTTTCGATCGTTCTATCGCACATTATGTAGTTGTTTACATCGACAATCGGCGCCACGGTGCTCGGCGCGACGTCAAATATATTCCTGTGGGTTTCATCGCAACACACAATTTTCCGACGTGTAATATTGGAAGGAGACAACACACAATGTCGTCGCTTCCATCGTAATTTTCGGTATCGCGGTGCATCGACAAATATTAACGCGCCTCGTTATTTCACGCTAAAAAAGCCGGAACGCTCGCCTCCGTTTTCCGTAAACGACCATTTAAATTCAACGCTCGACGTTACCGCGGAAAAAAACCTCGTGTTCCGCGAACACTCGAGCTCGACGAACGCTGCGCCTCCGTCATTCTTAACGGACGAGGCGCGAGATCTCACGGTGTAACATGTCGCTGTCCTCGAAACCCATTAACCTCCGCCTACACTGCGACGACCTCGGCCCCTACGTGGTCTTTTTCTCTCTCTTTCTTTCAACTCTCTCTCATTCACTCACTCTTAATCCTTTCCACTTCCGAACCCACCGTTCAGCCCATCGTTTCTGCACCCAAAGTAGCCTCCGCCGTTGAATATGCGCGAGAAAATGCCGGGTGCGGCTTGCATGAAGCTTGAATTTAACGATGAATTTCAATCGCGGATTAAAGGACAAAATCGAATGCACGTGATAATTGAAAAACTGTGCGAATAGCAATTGTAATTTGTAACTACAAGTTACAGTACTATCATGTTATACGAAACTTTTAATAATGAAATTGATATTTCATTATTTCATACACTTCTAAAACTCATCAAAATCGCTTAATCAGCTTCAATCGTTCGAAAAACCACCTCCGATTTCGTGCACCGCGAACGGAAACAAGATCGCATAGGAAGTTTAACGCGATTCACCTTACTTTGCCGTTGAATTTTCCAGGCAGCGTCAGAGAGATTTACAGTCGACGTTTTGTCCGCCGTAAACGAGGTATTTTCGGAAGCAAACGATCGCAGTTAAACCCCGTTGGAACGCCGCCGGGGAGCATTTAAGGGTGCGCAACGACGAAATTTTCAGACGATCCGCTCGGATATGTTGCACGTACCGTCGAGAGATATCGTTAGAATAATAGCATCACGTTATAATGCTTGCGTTCGTACTTGCGCTGATAAGTAGAACTTAAAGGTTCAATTTCTAAAGTTTCAATTTCTAAAGTTCGAACAGATCATTAGGTAACAGTTCAATCTGGATTTAATAATTAAATGTTGATATGATATGGTTAATACATTAATAATGAAATGTTAATTAATTGATTACCTACTATAAATTAAATATATATATATTTTTTAATAACTAACATGATTCATTAATTTTTTCGAATTGCAATACTCAAAGCAATAATACAACCTTCTTTACGTACGTTTGCAGAGAAAAACAAGTTAACAACAATCCGTGAAAGAACTTGGTCCATTTTATATATAGATTTGGGTCGCGTACAGAGATGAGTCGTGAGTCAAATTGTACAGCATAAAGAATAGATTAAAATTACTGCACAAGTGCCAACAGCTGAAACAGCTGCAAGTCAATGTTAGGACATCGATGTAGTATGTGAGATAAACAGATATAAAATAATTTTGCTATTTATACTTGTAAAATGCTTTTTAACCAACTAATAATCTTTTATTGTGTATAGTTAAAAAACTAGATCTTTTTATTTATTCTCCTCCGCGACCCACAAGATTTATTTCAGTGCCCAAGGCACTTCCTCGCAATTACGACACAGTGACGGCACATATAAGAATGATGCTCCGCACTGTAGGTGTGTCCACGTCATGTCATTCATTATTCAGTATTCAGAATATGCTAAATATTCTCAAGATATACAGATTAGCTCTTATGATGAGTTACCGGACAACATTTTTAAAAGATTAAATCCGTTTTTTTGCTTGAGTTTGAGGAAATATTCAATTTTTAATATTTTATCTACAAAATATATAGTATAAATTAATAACTGTACGCGGTTGGCCCAAAATGGGCAAAGTTCTTTGACCGTGCAACGTACGTTACGCCACTCGTAAAATCGCTCCTTTCGCTTCTTTCTCGGAACTCCGAGTCTAAGATGGACAATAAGTCGTTATCGACGGCAAGAGAAATGTTTCATATTCTCGACCGATTGCACTTCCATTCCGACGTCTTTACGACGCACCGATACAACATCCGCGACGACGATGACGTCTTATTTTCAGGATAAACTTCGTCGACACGGTACGCATTCGTTCGCAACGTGCGCGCCACCGAAAAGACGAAAGATCGGGAAAGAAACAAAGAAAGAGAAAGAAAAAGAGAGAAAGAGAGAGAGAGAAAGAGACAACAGAAAGAAAATAAAAATCGTAAAGGGGAATAGAAAAACAGAGGGGAAAACAACGGCGTACTAGCCATACACGGCCGCTGCCGTCACCATCGCCGTCGTCGCTGTTCGTCCGTGAAAGCGTTGTTGCACGGCTTACGACAGTGCGGGTATATAACAGGATTTAAGCCACTGTGAAACCGGTCCTCCCACCGGGCCGAGCCGCGCGAGACCGGCGATGGCCATCGCGAAAAATATCCGTCTCGTTTCTGCCCGGGGTCCGACCCGGCCCCGGACGCCGAAGTCCATCGCGAAAAAAGTCCCTTCTCTCGACGAGAGCGGCGTACTTTTCCACCGTCTCGAAGAGTAACGGCTGCCCCCATTAATCGCAGAGACTGCCCCGCAAAACTCTCACGGAGTGAGAGTTTTTTCTCCGTTTTAATACGCCGTGGCGCAGGCTACGATCAAACGACGATCATGACGGAAAGATTGCTCGTTAATCTGTTCTTTCCGTCGAGAGATCTTTCTTATTAAACGAGCAAACGTTTCTTTTGGGAGATACGATATAAATACTTACATTTCTAAGTGTAAAACAAACATCAAAATACAAAATTCGTCAATATTCATTCATTCACTTGGCAGTATATATACTTCAAAATTATTAAACCTATTGGATGTTTGCCGGTAAGTTCTTTTTTTATGTATTTTGAGTGTACGATGTCAGCAAAGCTTTGCTGACGTGCACAAGGTAGATTGCCACGCCTGCAGTCAAACGTGTTAATCAGTCTGTTTGTCTCATTAAACCTCCTACGACGGAAGAGACCTCGGTTTTTTAACGCTGTTATGTACCGCCACGATGAGTCACGTTAATCGCAGAATCGCACTTTGTATAACGTTAACATGATGATTCGAGCATGATGTCATTCAATTACATAGAATAGAATCGAATAAAGCATCACGCGCGCGCGCGTTAAACTATAATTTTGTATATTAAAACCAGTGATTGCTTCAAACGATTACTTTCAAAAGTAAAGCATCTTCTAGTTTTGTAGTTTAGCTTCTATAATACATTGAAAATCCTCCGATAAACGTTAATAAAAAGTGATATATTCATTGCATTCTCTCTTTCTGTCGTATTTCAACGGACTCTCAGCACAAAGGAAGCATTTCCATACATTAGGTTTTTTTTATCTCAGAATCGTCATTTCATTCCTTTATCAACAACAAAAGTTTGTCGGTGATATTCGTTTCTATCCTGTATAGCCACAACGACGACAGCAAGAAAATCGATCCCAATGTCGTTGTTGGAAATAGACCGGCCAAGAGACGACGAATTCGTGAGCAGTGTACAAGGGGGCAGCACGATATTGCATGGTAACTGCATGGCAGCATTCGCTGCTTAATGCTTCGAAGGTCACGAGTCGACGACTCCGAGAAAGCCCGGGACCGGTTTACTCACAGGTCCACAACGTCTGCGGTAATATAGGGTGTTCGTGGAAGCACGCCACACTTTCGGCGATCTCGCATCTCCCTTGAAACCAGTATAATATTATTGAAAGACTTATTATCAAAGAGGATATGAACCAATAAGAGACGTGATTGTTCTTTTTCTCGAAATGGTATATCGATTTCATGTTTAAAAATACATACGCAATATCTATTATATCCATAATGTACTTTTTGCAAGAAGAAACCGCGGCGTAAGAAATTGTATTATACAATAATACAATTTGTAATATAAGAATATAATTTAATTGTATCGGCTTTAAATATCTAAAGTGCGAAAGCCGTCAGTTAAATTCAACAACCGCAAGATCTTTCGAATTTGCGAAGTTGCGAAAATTAGACTCAGCAACGACGTTCAAAATCAAAGTCTAATCTCGAGCTTGCTGGTCCGTTGTACATTTGATGCCTCGGAATATCTCAGTTCACCGATTTCATAAACAGTCTGCGAAGTTCCCCGTTACAACGCTGTTGATTAAAAGTTTCCGGAAAATGCGGTGGCTCCGGGGCCGTTACTGTGCATTCTGCTCGCTCGATTTACACGTATATCGCTCGATGTGCAACGAGTTACATGGATTACACTCTCGAGCCCGAGCGATTTTTCATCCCACCCGTGCGCTTCTTGTTCTCTCCCTACATTCGTAGGAAATAAAAATTTATCGACACGCTTGCATAATCCATTACCTAGTGGAAGGACCTAGCTGTTGGCGATTATATACCACTCCGACGCTTGGAAACTTTCACTATTTCGAACTATGGCATCCGACCACAATGCGGGCCATCATGGCTGTTACTAAATTTACGATCGCACAAGTGACGCTCTTGAGAAAACCGTAATCTATTTTTTGGTTTTGCTTCATCTAGTGATATTTAAGCCGATTTCTCAATTATTTCAAATTATTCCACGAAGAATTGAAAGCATCATTGGGTGTGCTTAAAATAATTTCAAATGAATAAATTAGTAGTCAAATTTAGTATTAACAATTAATTAATATATTATTTTGTGCAATCTCCGTTCTTCACTTTATTTAATGTATTAAATAACGTATACTTAACATTGTTCGTAAAAGTCCGTACCAAAATATTTTTTCATAACTTCTTTAAATAAATACTTATAATTTTAGAAAATATTTAGGAAAACTGTTATTTCCGCGATTTCTAATTTCGGCTTGTGACAATTTTCACAAAAATAATAAATAAATAGAATAAAAGCTTTAAGCGACTGTTTCTGCGCCGTGTCCTTCAAATGCAGACTGCAGCCGTTCGTTCTCAACTGGCTAGACGAACAAATACGCGAGCAATTTGCACCGTTGCACTGGCGGGCGGCGCGCGAACGGCCAGCCGCAATTTAACGGATTACGCACCACGACGAGGGAGATAATAATTGGAGACGTAACTCTGACTCCGGCTACAGGGACAATAGGCGAGACGGAAAGGGAAACTCTCCAACAAATAGTTGTGACCGGCCAACCGACGGGTGCGTTATTGTCGAGCGGATTGCATTATCATCCGTTCAACAGTCATTGCCGCTCTAATTACTGTAATTACCGTTGGGCAAACCAATTGATTAATGTACACAAATCCCTCTCAATCTCACCTTTCGCACATTTGACGAATACCGGCCGCGTCACTTCACTTGATTTGTCGCGAGTAATCGAATTGGCATACACTGACATGAGTACACCCGGTAGAACGCGATGCGCAGCTCTCGACTTAAAACTGGCACGAAGCACACGTACGCTCAACAAAGATATAAAGTCATTTAAGGTTAAAAACAACCGCATAGTCTCGTTATTAAACGTTATTATAATTAGTCTGTCTGCACACATTGCATCAGCATGGAAAATCTGAAATAGGAAGGACGCCAAAATTTCTTGACTTTGATTACAAACATGTTGCAACATAATATTAATATCATCGTGGAAAGAATTCGAACGAAAAACTAATTATTAAATTAATTTAACAAAAGTTGGAACTGTTACAAAAGTTGATCTCAATATTCCGTAAAATATCTAAATGAATAATGAAAAGCCTCAAACTATTGCACAAATGAGTTCCAATTCTCTCTCACTATTGTTTAAATATATACTTACAATGAGAAAAAAGATTTTGCTAATTTAACAAGCCATCAGTACGTTTAACAAATAATTTGCAGATATAATATAACAACAAATTATATTGACTGATGCTAGTCTGCTATTCTCCAGTTATTAATAACAGAAGCAATTTATATAAAATCTAACCTGTTTTTTAATAGAATTTTATTTGCTAACAATACTGATTATTTTAATTTATATCGTAAATCGTGTATTATTTGTTACATTAACGAATAATGAGAAATTGTTCGCAATTATAACTGATCGATCCGTTTACCTACCAAAGCATCACATTTGTTATCTCTTTTTTTGTTCCTATAACAAATTTTTCTCAGTGCAATTGTTGGTTGAAAGTTTTCGGGATATCTCCAAATCTATTAAGATTTCCTCTTACTGTCAATTCCTATCCTCTCTGCGCCATAAAACGAATATACTACACACACTGTTACATCGACATCATTACAATAAAAACATGTCCCCCGCTATTCACCTCGCTGCACTTCTTCTTCGCCTCCTCACGCCGGCAGATAAGAGCGAGTTTCCAGAAGGAAGAACGCGGAGGATCCTCTCTAGGCGACATAACCTTCTAATAGATCTTCTCTGGGCGACATAACTTCCCAATAGATCTTTCTCCGGGCGACATAAACCTTCTAAATCCCCCGCGGACGAAGCGTTTCGTTCGCACGTTATATCATAGAGGAGAAAGGTACAGTCGGAACTGTAATCTATGTCCCTGCCCGATAACAACGCAGCCACAGTACAAAGGTGCTAAGGCTAAAGTTTTACAAACTGTACACCCGGTATATCCACGTGCGTCTCGCGAAGCAGTAAAACAAATAGCTATTTTTTTCTTACACAGAATTACAGGGACGCGCTAGGACCTCGATGTAAGAAAGGAGGAGGGCTGTTTCGTCGCCGCGATAACGCTTTCGGAGTTTTACGATCGCGCGCACTCTCTGCTCACGACAAAACGAAATATAATTTGGAAAGTATAGCAAAATAAATTTCAAGTCTGTACGTGTCTGAAATAACTGTATGACTTTTTTCGTAGTAAAAAGAGACCCTCTAATCGATTTCCAATTTTTTTAAAAATAATATATAGATAAATAAATAATTTTTTCATTATAGAGTTTAACGGCTCTCGGTATTCTAGAAACATCAAAAAACACATACTATAAATAAGAATGGAGAGTAGTAATAAAATAAGTATTATAATATTTATATGAATTATTTCCATGTTAGATAATACATGTCGTCATATCATTTTACGATCACGCTCCAGATATCTCGCATAATTCCTTCATTTAAATGCATTTATTACTATCGTGCATTTTAATCAACCATTTTAAAATTCCAAGTTAACTCGCGCATAAATGTATACTGAAAAGGGACAGCCCGGCCATTTAAAAGCTAAGGGACCCTACGTTTGTCAGACTCCGGGAAGGAATTATTGGCAGGCCGAAAGTTCGCCATAATTTACAGATAATGCAGCTATGTTTTCTCTCGATGTTATTACGCGCCATTAAAAATAGATAACTGCGACTCCCACTTCACCGCGGGTTCGCCGGACAGACTGGAGCGGATAAGCGAGGGAGATTCTGGAAGGCAGAATACGGGAGAGAGTTCCGCGCGATCTTCTCTCAGCGACATAAACCTCCTAAATCCCCCACGGACGAAACGTTTCGTTCGTGCGCGCTATACCGCCGAGTCGCCCCCGGAGTAGTGCAGTGCAGTCGGGGACTGCAGCTGTGACTCACCCCGGCACTGCAGCAGCAACGGCGCCCGTTGCAACGAATGGCGCCGTAGCGACGCCGATGAAATTTTCAACGAATTTTTCGCGAATATCGGTACGGCGACTGCGCAACATACGATAGTCTCTCATGTCTTTTATGTTAAACATGGTTACGAGAATATATTGGATGGCCCCGGTGTTTTGCGCGGCGAAAAGCGCGAGCGAGTGACTTCGGATGAAGGACAACGCAATTCTTCTACCGTATTCGAGATGAAGGTTCCAAGGTAGCACTCCGGTTCTGTCCTCAGTTTTTTCCGCGCGCGCGGCGAGTACCTACCAAAAAACCGTCGTGCAAAACGCTGCACTGCAGCGTGTAATACTACGCTTCGTGCGGATTACGAATGCTTTCTATCGTGTAATTTATCGCGTCGTAAATAACGCGATCTTACTCCGAAGTTCAGAATCTCAAAAGTCAAGAAAAAGAACAAGAAAATCTTAAACTGGTTAGCTTAAAAATCAAACGCGTACAAAACAAAAACAACATACGCATAAATACCTATTCGATAATTTCTCGACTCTGACGCATAATCCCTAGAAAGATTTAATTTAATATCGACTGCAATCATGCGTGCCTTTACAATGGACTTTTATATTTCTGTACTTCATCTTGGCAAATAATTATATACGTTGATAGTTTAGCACAAGTTAAATATTGTGAGTTAACTGAAGTAAGGAAGTGTAACATGGAAAAAAGTGAGAACTAAAACAGTAAAATATACACGAAACAAATAGGAAGTCTGTCAAGTGGCGCACGAGCAGTTAAGGGTTAAAAATGGCCGGGAAGGTTCCTAGGAGACCATCCTCTCGCTACCTCCCGCGAGACGAACTATAGCTCCCAGAATACGGAAGTTTCGTGATCTCCACCTCTCCCACGGCCTCCAAAATCCTCGGAACGTAGCGCCTGCCTCCGCCCTCGAGCTCGATCTGCACTCGTGTTTTCTCACCCTCCGCTACTTTCCGTCTTTTTCACGCGTCTTCCACGGTCTTTTGTTTCCGTCTCTTTCGCGCGATTACAGTCTGAAGAGCACCGAGGCACCATTCACGCTCTGAATGAATCGAGTTTACTGCGCCAGCAAAATTCTTAGGATTGAAATGATGAAGAATTCATCTAGCTGCCGCTACATTTCCAACAGTTGCGAAATAAATCGCAACAACTGGGCAATCGATGATTAACAAAAATTAGATAATTTTCTCATAAATAAAAGCAATTTATTATCTGTTTTTTATTAATTTGCATTGAGATGTTTTTCTCGCTCTCTTTCTTTGCTTCATTAAATTAACATCGATTTTTCCTTGGCCAAGATTTAATTGATAGTTATTTTTTATATTGCTTTACTTATATTATTTTTCTTTTTTGTTAAGTTATCTCTTGATCATAAAGCTACAAACTTTTTGAGATTCCAATTCCTTTCATACATAAACACGATCGTAGAACAATATAAACGGACGAAATCAGGTTTACTACGTCAACTATATGTCGCAAGAATGATGCAGTATTCATGTTGATAGCTGCAACTGCAGCTCGAGGAAGTTACAATCCAACATAGCCATCCTCTGTAACGGTGGCTTGAACGATTGCCTGAAATTTTCAATGATGCGGAAAAACGCTCCCGGTGTAGAGCTAACTTTCGTACGATCGGAGGGCGGAAAATAATTCCTCAGCTACGTGAGGTCACGAAAGCCTCGTGAAATATTCGAGTGTCTCGCATTCGGAAACGGAAGCAAACGGGGCGGAAATACCGTTCAGGAATTTGCCGATGTCATTCGATAGCAGGAGGAGAAACCGGAACAACAAACGATGCCGTTCGCTAATTCCTCGTGAATCCGTTCGTACGTCGGAATCGTATTGGGAAAACTCGATTGCACCAAAATGAATCTAGAGCGTATTAAATTTGCAAAGTTCCAGGATAACGGTTCGATACGGAATTGACTGTACATATTTACAGTCATCGCGTACTTGAGGCTTCATTCTATCGGTGCGTAAAATAGCGAACTCGATTCCATCAGCGCTCGACAGCGAGGAACAAACCTACCGGTAAACGTCGGAGAGAAAACACAAAAGGATTCGTCTTAAGACAAACCTTTCGAAACTTTTTCGTCTTTGTTCAGCTACATCTCACGGAAATTTGATTCCGCCGAGAACTTCTCGACACTCAACCACGTGAGGTGGCGCGCGGATTATGTGTGTGTGTTGTGTGTGTGTGTGTGGGTGTGTGTGTGTGTGTGTGAGAGAGAGAGAGAGAGAAGAAGAGAGAAAGTAAAGAATAATACGAGTGCTACAAAAAGCGTGGCTACGAGGATGAAAGAACGCGCGTACATCAAGCGGGGGGAATGACATACCAGACAAAAGATGGTTCCATTTGTACCCTAGACAATCGTTTACACACATTTTTTCTACTTTCCGCGACACCGGGCTCATCGATCTACCTAGTAAGCTATTCCGCATCGAATTCAATGAAATATTTTCTAACAAGTTCATATAGCGACAATTCCACGTTTTAGCGAAAATTTACATTGAAAGGTGAAAAAAAATAATTGTGATAAATCTAATTTGAAGACAACGCATAATCAACAAAAGCTCGCCTGTAATTTATGTAATAAATACTAGTCGTTATATTTAGTTAGCCATTAATTTAAGGGATATAA
>NW_017257409.1:123597-143901 GCF_001594055.1 Mycetomoellerius zeteki | reverse complement strand
AATTTTTGGTTGCGTTAGCCTATCCGCAATATCAGTATAGGATTTCGATAGACTAACACAACCAAAAATTGACTGATGCAACCAATTAAAAATGCTATGTCATATTTTACCATCTAATTTGCTGCAGCAGCCAATCTTTTTTTTTCAGTGTAGGATATTTAAAGCTGAAAATTAATAAAACGCTATCTCATAAAATTAACGCCGAAAGAAAAATAGATGGGCTTTATTATAAGAATCATTAAGTACTCAATACGGTAATAAATAGATTTTTGTACGGTATCTTTGTTTCACTTTTCATTCAAAAAATATCTTGCACTGTATCAAGTTGGATTTAGGTCAAGTAAACGAGTAATAAATATTCTTTAAATGTGTGTGTGTCTTTTCGATATAGCATATCCATTTTTTCGATGTTTTTCGAATGTTTTTTCCACATTGCTTATAACTTTTTTATTAATAAAGATATATACATTTTCTTGGTATACTATTATGTTCTTTAATGTTTGGCATTTTAATTTAAAAAAACTGTTTACAATATATTTATTTTTATAAAAGTTATCATAAGTAATCGAATTGAATTGGGTATTCCATAAAGTGTTGTACCCATGAACCGTTTAACGGATATGAACTTCCTCGCTTTAACGAAGGAAGTAATCGATATTTGTTCTTCTTTTACTTTAAATCAAGTATCAATCATCGATGTTTCAGCACAGATCACACATCGTCAATCACGAATATCCATTAAAAACATCGATGTCCATCATCGGCGATCCAAATATAATCGAATTCTCATCGCTAACTCGTATTACGTACTTAAATCTGTCGAAGCATACGTTTTATCCGTTCCCTCAAGCGCCAGCCATATTTACACGCTTATCTGGCCTAATAATTTCCTGTCGCTTACGGGTTACTGACTCGAGACAATATCGAAGAAACTTGCGTGTAGTTACGCGGCAGAATTACGCGCGACGACGACGATGGTGCCGGCGACAAGGGCGACGCGAATCTACAACAACGTGGCAGCGAAACATCCGAGAATAGTCGCTTCGTTGTCGTGCAACAAACTTTTGGATATCCGACATTATCTCAAGCGGACTAACACGTGATCCTTTCACCGTGCGACCAATCGACGTCGCACTAATACGACCGCGAGATTATACGTCACGTTACAGCAACTTCGTCGTTTCGCTCGAGAGAGAGGTGCAGATCGAAATAATTTAAACGTGTTAAATCAGCCGTGCACTTGATATGATTAAACAATTGGCTAAAAATTAAATGAAAATTCAGTGGAATCTACGTATTTCGACATGTATATTTTACAAATGTTCTATACACAAGTGTAATCAAAAATATGAAAAAAGCATTTTTATCACGTTTTGACTGCCATGATACTCATCGCTGATCGACGCCTAACTTTTCAATACACCCTAGTGATCACCAATATTATCTTTTAATATTTTTTAAAACATTTGTAAAATAAAAAAATTGTTAAGATAACATACATTTATTAAAAGACATAATAAATTTTTTAAGCTTATAACAAAAACTGTTATGTATATTTTCTATCTACAAATAAATCTATAGAAATTTGTTAACGCTAATTTCCCTGTAAGAATGTAAGAATTTAGAACACAAACTTAACAAATCTATAATTTATAAACAAACCAATAATTTATAAACTTATTTGATTTCTGTAAAGCAAACTTTACGTTTCGCTTTGCTATTATAAAATTGATCAATTATCGACTAGTATAGCTACAAATCTCAAGATCAAATCGCTTCGCTATCCGCAAAGACGACTTTCACCTTTCGTTTTCCAGTAAATGTTGCAATTTCATGCGGCATTTACGAGAACTGGAAGAAGTAACACATATCGTTCCATTCATTGCGACATATATACGCAGAATTTCTCCGATACGACATTGTAACTTTTGTGAAACGGAAAAAAATTCACCATAAACATCCTACTAGTAACTCTCTTCCGAACAAAGCGATCCGTTACACCGCGAGGCAGCATATCCACCAACAGTCGATAAAATCAAAAAAAAGGAGGTGGAATGCTCGTGGTGGACGTCGCAGAGCAAAAAAAAAAAGGAGATATTTCCCCGCCGTTCGTTCTATGCGTGATCGAGAAAAAACAAAATAAAAGAGAGAGAAAGGATCGTGCGATTGCCCCGCGAATCGACCTCTGTTTAACGTTTGCTTTGTAGTCGCGTGCGGAAGCCCGGGCATTCGCTGAGGACGGATTTCCGCGGGGTAATCTACCGTCCCTCCCGCTACCGCTGTCGCTGCTTCAACCAGATTCGAATAGATAGGAATCGTATAAATGGGTCATACGTCTGCCGGCGAGACGCCATTGCGCGCAGAGTACGGTGGATTTGATATCGCGATGCAACTATCTAAAGCGTGCTTGCGATCAACTGTATTATTCTTCAATGACAAACGAATTAAACGAATTGAAAAGTATGAGTAATTTAAGACGAATTATCATTGAAATTTATATAGATTATATTGATGTTTAATAAATGATATTCGATCTGTTAAATTAAATAATTAAGCAATTCGACTCTTTTTCTTAAGCCAAATAAGAAGGAATATCTCGAATTCTAATGTACTTTTTACCAAACGTCAATATTACAAGTAATTTGAATATGTCATATCCAATTTGATTAAATAAAAAAAGAAAATATATTAGAAAAAAGACAATTGTATTTGCAAATTAAAATTATGCACTAATTACTAGGATACTACGATCGTTCGGCATTTTTGTATGTATTAACCTTCATCGAACGGCTGGATCTATTTGGAACCAGATGTACTATAGAAAACTGGCTTGACTGCAGCACTTGAGTGTCATTTGTTTATGTTAAAACAATAACGAGGCAAGAGTGTCTCGAAAAGATATATATATTTTCTAACAGTGTGATAGAAACTTCGAATTAAGAAATATTTGAAATAAGTGAAAATCTCAAACAAGAAAAAAACTGATCCAAATTAATTATAGCTTTATTGAAACTGTCAGTATTGCGAGGAATAATTAAACGCATTTCGATCTCCATTCGATTCATAATCAATTCATTCCATACCCGTAAAGTTTCGTTAATGATCAAAATTTAGAGATAGCATTGGTAACTTTATCTTGATGCCAGGCAATACGATACAATTGATAATTTAACTAAATAGCTAATTAAGACTCGATAGATCATCGAAATGTACAACCGAAATTCAGTACTGCACGCGCAATACATTTCAAACGTGAAATACGCGTATTATTAATAAGCAGTCGATATATTACGGCCCTTTTACGTTCGAAACTCGCGATCCGGTGATTCGTGTGTTAGTTGTGCTTTCAATCATCCAACAGTGATAGGCGAATTTCATTTAATCCGACGGAAAAGTCGGAATGCAACACGAGAATTCAAGCAATCTCATTAAAAAAATAATCATTCATAAATAATGAAAAAAAAAAATAATTCCTATTTCCTCCAATGCTTCAAATCTCCGACTGAATAAATCATACGAAATACGTGCTAATTTCGATAAACAACTTTTGCATTAATACATTTACGAGTCGTCGTTCAATCATAAGAGTCAATCGATAGTACAGACTGATAATCGTTAAACATTTGTAAGAAACGATCGCGTTTGCTGGTAACATTTGTCTTAACTATATCTCGAGACAGAATAACACGGAGTGTCTTGCGTCGCTACTGCCGACTCTCATCATACAAATAATAGCCCGCTGACCTTGCACATACGCGATGTTGTACGCCACATGCGAAAAAAACAAGTATAAGTATCAGCTAATTTTTATCATTGTAAAATATTTATAAAATAATTAATCTATAGAAAATATGCAAAGTGTCGAATTAATTGTTTGTAAATCATTTTTCTGAATTCTCTCAAATCAATTTCGATAAATAAGCTATTAATGCGAGTGGTATGATTATTTGAAGAGCAAGATATATCTATTATATTTTGCTATTTATTACCGTTATTCTTCCAAGTCTATCACAAGAGAAGTAAATTATGCGATGTTTTAATAAGTCAAGAAGTGTATGATTTAATAAATTTAAAAAATTAAATTAAATTATCGTGAAAAATATGGCAATTCATTTTCTCGTTTTAGTAAAATCTCGATTTCATTCCCTTTAAAATATAAAAATTTATAAAAACAATAAATTTAAAAATTATATAATAAATTAATTCTTTTCTCTCTCTCTCTCTCTCTCTCTCATATCTAAATAAAAAAATATTTCAGATTTATTATATATATTTATATATGTTTAGATTTAAATTTGAATATATCTTTTTAACTGGAATAATTCATCGTTAAATACTAAGAATATAGCATGAGTACAATGTATATAATGTTTAATAATTAATATTAGGTTATTATTAAAGTGTATGTACAACTGTACTTAAAAAACCGAAAGATAAAATTAACTGAGCTATTTGGAAAAAAACTTATATCACACCTAATCTAATAAATATTAGTAATAGATGATACGCACGGATCACAGTAAATATAATTACGCGTCTGGCTGAGAGCACGAAATTTATACCGTTAGTTAACTTTGATCGCTCATAACTTAAAAACTGTTACGATCTTTTGTATGTGGATCGTATCATATTAGATTTTCAATTCTAATTAATTTCCAGAATTAAAATATTGTATGTTATAGAACACTCACTCTGTCAAAATTCTAAATAGACTCATATAGATAGGCTATTCGTTTACTGAGAGACATCATTGCCACCCGGCTTTATAGAGCGAGGAACGTCGACGAAATTCGGTGAACGCGACAGTCCCAGCGGGCTCGTTTAATTTTTAATTAAGTCCGTAGAGAATCCGAGAACACCGACCGAAAACTTACTTCACCCGATGTTTTAGCATTAAAGCATCGGCATCGTTTCGCATCGTTTCATGCGCAAAACCTACATTCAGTATCTCTATCTACTGCAAGAACTTCGCAAATCCAACTTTAACCCTTTTTAGACAGAACTTTCTTTTCCCAGAATTTTTTTATTAATTTTTAAAGAATGTGATAAACTGAGAACCACAAAAGTACAAGGTTATAATTGCATTTCTTATTGCTGCTACATTTATAAATAAAAATTTTTAAAAGCAATAGTTTATTTTTCATTTCAACACATCACCAAAAATATTAGGATCAATAATTGAAAATGCTTGAAAACATGGAACAATACAATAGCAGTCATACAAATTTTCTGCAATATTCAAACTCGGTAAAAATAAAATCACTTATTTTTACTAGAAAGAAAATAATTCGATACAAATGTGGACTTTAGCAAGAGAAAGAAAGAATGAAGAAATAAAAATAATTCCGTAACTTAAACATCGAAAAATGACTCTATAACGACGATATTGACTATATTTGCATGCATCTGAAGCGTTTATCAAAATGAGAATAAATATTTTTTTGTCGCTGGGAAATCGTTCTTTATACGAACCGAAGTATTAAGACTAAAAGTAAGTTCTCCATGCTGAAATAAAAGTTTTCTACGATATAGACTGTACTACTCTACAATATACACGCCTTTGACCATGGCGCTCGATAACGGGGACGAAATTCAAAGGATCTTGGAATCGCCCCAGCCGTGCAAGGATGCTTCACAATATCGGATCGCCGTATCGTACGCCTGCAGTCCGATTCTTTCAGAGGAAGAATGCTAGAAATAAAAAGAGGAAGAAAGGGAGCATCGAAGAAAAAGAAAGGGAAAGACGGAGCAGTGGGAGACGGAGACGTTTAAAGTATTTCAGGGGATCACGAGGAAGAGCTATCATCGAAAAAGGATTTCACCTCACTTCTATTCTCGCCGGCAAGAAGTGCCGGAGTCGCGCGGGTGAAGTTTCGAGCTTCCATCGAGAACTTATTTGTTCTCATCGGTCATTCGTACTGCCTGAATTTCATCCCCTACTCCTTCTCCTATATAAGATAGACGGAAGACTATCCAGCCGAAAAATTACGAGTTTATGCGTCGTTTTCGTCGACGTTTACGGCGAACGGAATAATGCACGAGCGCACATAGGGCAGTCTCGCGGAGCGACAACGAGCTCGTCCCGTGTACGTATTTACGGCACGAAAATTGCCACGGCCGCTCGCAAACTTTCCTTTTAAAATAAACGCAAACGGCGACGAAGCGAAACGCGAACTCGTTTATTAAAGTAAAGAGAAATACAGGCGCCGCTGCCAACGCCAACGCCGACGCCGACGCCGACGCCGAGAAACGCTGTGTATATTCGGAAAGACGGCGGCGGCGCGCTCGCGCGTTGCTCTAATCGTTCAAATTAAGAATTATAGTACGTCGTACTACCATCCTTTCCTATTCTCTTTAGACTCCCCCTGACGCCGGAGTGGTATTCTCCTCTCCGTAGAGGTAATAAAATACCTCCCCGACCATCCCCGCTACCAAACGAGTTCGCGACTCTTCTCCCGTTTGTGCGAAAGGGAAACGGAAGAAGAGAAGTGGCAGAGAAAGAGGTAAAAGATTAGTTGCGCCGACGATGAAAGTGAGAACTCCGGAAATTAAGGTCGCGAGCCAATACACCGAAATTGTCACGTATCGTCGACTTTTTTTTATTCGGGTTAATAAAATTCTTCGTATTTACGATGTGAGAAAGTTTCAGCGCAGGTTTACCTAGAAACTGACCCATCGAATTCTTCGAACAATTTGGAACAGATTTCTACGCAATTTCAAGTCATCAATAGTTTTCTAATCGAAAGACTATAGAACGAATAAATCTTTAACCGATAAAATGGCCAATGTAATCGATCTTTTCTGTTTTTTTGTTGAGCATTCAGAACGCTATTATACTAGTTTCATACGCGATGAAGCTTGAAACGTATGAGTCAAGGAAAATCTAATCCGAAAAACATTATGTGCAATACATCCTAACAGTATTACCCAGAAATAGCGTATACTGTACGTGCATCAACACAGCCGTTTACGTTAAAGAAAAGTAAAACATCGCATCACTATAAAATGGTTTTCCCCTATAAGAAGAAAAAACACGATAAAGTTCGGAAAATATCAATTTGCAGCTGTAATCCAAGAGCTGTAATGTGTTTAATAAACCTGTAAAAATATTATAAATAAATTTATATTCCGCTCCTAAAAAAGCATGTTAAATCGATACTCCATTTTATATTATCGCCTCTTTCTCACGAGTGATTGATTCTCTCGTTCCTGCGCTTCTCTTTCTGCACTGTGTTTACTTCATACCGTGAGCAGCTGTCATCGTGTATTCTGACAGTTCAAATATTAAGAGAGTTATCGGCATATCAGCAATTCTATTCGTTATGGAGAATTTGATACCGATCTACCTTCGAAAGCTGAAGGAAATCATAACACGCTCGCCTCGAGTTTCTACTTTAGACTGTAAATAGTTGTCAATGCGGAAATTGAACAGTTTGAAAAATGAACAAGTGCTAAAGATTAATAACAGCATAACTAATTTCGTCAAGAGCAATTTGGATATTGGTTGATAACAAAACGGTATATACCATTTTTACATGTATTTCTTCTAGTACAGCTATTTCATTGTTGCATATTTCATTCTTTATGTCTGAAATAATGGCAAGCATATAATAAGATTATTTTAAAAGCTTCATAATCTTGACACTTTTAATAAGCAATGATTAAGATATATGAAAGCAAATGCAATATTTAAATTCTACATTAATGTATAATAATTAATATATATATAATTACGCAATATCTTCAGACATGGGCTAAAAAAAGACAGACGCGCAGTAAGTTATCTCAGCTGAGCTGTGAAAATTAATAGAATGAATCGCCTCTGCCTACACACGTGTACGTATAATTACGGCCTTGAGTGTGCACGAATTCTACTCGCTGATGGTTAACTTTAATCACTTACAAGTCTGAAACTATTGTGACTTTGATATTTCATATTAGTATTTTAATTAACTTTTACATTACACAAGAGTATAAGATGATTTGTTTAACATTTTTATCACAGTACCATCATTTACGAGCATACAAGCCTAATATTATAAAGATACGAAAACAAGTACTTGTCACCAGAGAAGCGTGATGTGATTTGTTTAACATTTTTATCACAGTACCATCATTTACGAGCATACAAGCCTAATATTATAAAGATACGAAAACAAGTACTTGTCACCAGAGAAGCGCACATACACAAAGAAAAAAAAGGAGATTTAATTCTCTTTTTATATAAATATTTACGAAAAAAACAAATTTACCATATTAATAATTAAAATTTAACCTATCCCTTTATAAAAGCATTCAATAAATCGTATAAAGCAATTAACAACCTACTACAATAACAAAAGGGAAATGACTAACTTTTCTTATTGTAATTCAATATGTATATTGCTTGGCTTAAAGTCGATCAAGAGAAACGAACTAGTTGCTCGTTTGCGAATATTTGTCTATCGATTGCTCCGGCAGTCTATGTATAGAAATATCGACCTTCGCTAAGCCTTAGAAGTTAATCGGATTTAGTGTAGTGCCGCGTATAGACGTGATCCACGACCTAATAAAATGTGCTAACCCGAGAGCACGTGATAGAACCTTTCGCGGAAATAGGGAATAGGGTATACCTATCGATCGTCAACGTTGACGTTTCAACGTCGACGTTTAATGGCGATATAGTTTTACGCTTCTTAAAGCGGCGGAACACGCCATCTTCTCGAATCGCTCCAAACGCATCTAACTTAATTTGCGGTTTACTGAAGAATTCCGTCGGGCTATAAAGTGCCGATCCGTGCAAATATTCTGCACGCCAGGCACAACGACAAATCACCAAAAACTCTTTCAAATGTATTCCAGTACTAAAAGCATACCGCGATTACTATCGTACCTTAACGACAAAATATAAAAATCCAATAATCATCTTTCTTCCTCCTCATTGATACAAATGAAAATATATATAAATTATCAGAACGTAATAAAATTCGACATATTAATGTGCTATGAAAATTCTTATATAACTTCATCATTATATATATTATTATTTTAACTTTGATTAAAACAGTAATATCGTAGTAAATATTTAAAAGTTACTTGCTTTTCATCTAAAATTAAAACTAGAATACTTTTGAATATAAAACATTTCAATTTATGATCTTAACACTAAAATATATTTAATTAACAACTGATTGCGTGTATTACTTTTTCGAGCACAATTTCGAACTCCTGAATTGAAAAAATGGGTTTCTGGACTTTTCGCCTTAATCCTCGTAAAAATTTTCTCTTGGTGCAAGTAATTCTAGAATAGCATAGTTACCTGGTATCTCCTCACACTTGCAATCAGCTTGCTGAATAGTCCCGGAACTTTTATTGCGCGCGAACAAGAACGTAAACGAAGAATCAACCCAATATAAAAAGAAATTGTTTTCCTTCGTTACGCGGATCTCGGACACTTTTCTCTATGGAAAATAAAAGAACGCGATGTCTTTCGTAATTGGCACGAAGTGAAAAGTACAGATCATAAATTTCTTGAACTGTGTATAAACATGTAAACGACAATCTTCTTTCTTTCCCAAATCAATATCCTACATTTGCTATAACAATTTACAAGTAAATTACAATTTCAAAAACTGAGCTTACGAAGGTATAACATGAAGTTAATGTTATAGTAACGACGTCAATTGCCCAAAACTGGTTTGCATCGGAAAAAGATACGCCGAGCGCGAAGGGGTTAAGCGACCGGAGCAACGAACTGTATAATATGGACCCATAGTGCCTCGGGGTACCGACGTTGCGCAACGATGAGAGACAGGTGGTCTCCCGTTTTAACCCCGGCATAGCCATAAACCCCGATGGATCTGGCTACGTTCGTCTTATATACGTCCGAGCAAATACTACATCGTACCAAGCAGAAACTGCCATGTTACACCCAACTGTCACCTATAAACTGGCGAAACCAGTAATGTAATAAATAAACAAATTTTCAATAAAGATTTAAAATTAAAATTTTAGTTGCGCGACAGTTGCGTTGTTTCATATTGTTCGTATAACATATTTTTCTTAAAAATATTAGTATAATTAAATAGTTTAAATAAACTATTGTCATTACAATTTCTTCTATAGTTAAAACTTCCTCTGCAAACGTTATATGCACTTATTAAATCTATATTACATGTAATCTAATAAACAATTCTCTTAAACACTTCATAGAACTTTTTTTAATTTTCAAAATATTTAAAAAAAAAAAAACTTTTATTTAATTAAATGTCTATTAAAAGAATTAAAAAAGAAAATCTTTTTATTTAACGAATATTTAATTCGGCAAAAACTCGTATTTCCAATATCAAAAACTACACGTATACACACGCACACGAGCTTCAAAACTCCACGAGAAATATTACTATACATTTTACTATATGACTTTGTAGAACATCTCGTACAATATATTCTACGTACAATTGCGGAATAAAGAGCGGTCGATTGTTGCAAACCACAGCGTTGTTGTCGCAGCATAGCTGTCATTAATAGTAACGGTAATAGTGAGCTAGCCCGCATCTATCTTCGCCCGGCCTGGAGAAACTCTAGCCGCTCTAAATACGACCGGCCGGCATCTATTTTAATCCGATCGGGCGGTTTACGCGCGTCCGAAAAGTTTCCCCGTAGAGACCGCGCGTGGGTGGTCGCGTCCGAAGCGGATCGCACTATGAGCCTTTGCCGGTCGTATATTCGCATATTCTCGTATCTTCCGTGAATTTTTTTATCGACAAAATACGCTCACGGATAATATCGATGTTCGACCCAGCTTAGGTTATCGCATCGACATCGCGCTTTCTGCAAACGCGAGATCCGCAAGGGCATTTTATCTAGAAATACTTAAGGGATTCGGTGGCTTGCGCCAACGCTTCGTGGAAATGAAAGAGTCAATAAGAAAAACTTTACGACACTCGATGTTAATTCTTGCTGCTAATTCTCGCTTCGTCTCTTGCAAAGTGAGATTATCAATGTAGAGTTAATAATCGCAAATGAAAGAGAAGAAATGTAACTCGTATGCAATGAGAAAAAATTATAAGAACATTCTAGTTATAATAACTTATAGAAAGAAATAACAATTATTATAAGATATAGAATTAAAATAAAAATTAAGAAGAATAGCATATTCATAATTTACATATCTTGAGCTATAAAATTTTAATTGTCCCAACTGCCTTTTTTTTTGAATGATCAATCCTTTGATTGATGAACAAAATTCTAAAGCTTAAATAGCAACCGATAATATTATGATAATATTATATTTGAAACAATAGAGAAAAAAAGAAAGAGAATATAAAAGAAAGGATATAAAAAATTTGTTAAAATATTTTATGATTATAGTAGTACCTGAAATATTCTTCAAAACCGTTTTAAGAAATATGGACAAATATCTCAGTTAGCTTGTTTAATGATTGCAAGTAAAACCGCACGGTATGCTATTATAACTTTATATCCTCGTTAGACTTTCTAAGAGAGCATCTCTGAGAATACGTATTTTCAAGATACTCTGATTTACTGGATTTACCGAGAAATATCGCGCATTACTGGCTATGTACATACTTTCTAGGAAATTTCTCAAATGCATATTCTACATATAAAATAATTTCAAAGTATCTTCGACTCCGTGGTAGATCGTAAAAAATGATTGTAGGTTATAAAATTTAAGTATTAACTTCATTAAACATCGTCTATATTGCAATATCCTATAGATAATCGCGAGAAAGACTCAAGCTTTATGACACAAGTTTTTTTATCGTGTCTTCTGAGTTTATCGCGCGCGCGAAATAATAATATATCTTACACTTTTAGTACAATCACATATAAATTCAATATCGATATGCGTCCACAGCAGAAGTTACCCCCTCAAAGAGATTTTCCATTACACGATTAATATAATTAATATTTTATTCTTTTAATTATCAGTTATAATCACCATTTCAGAAAATGATACAGTCATATAAAAAAGTATCAATTCTCGTGTCATGGTTTTATCTTTAAAAGTTCAATATTCTAAAGATTCGAATATAAATTTATTACATTATCTACAATATACTTGTATTTAAAGTATTGAAATTTTAAAATATTCCACTTTAACTCTTGTATATTTGTTCGTATATTAAATATATAATAATCAACTATATCTTAAGAATGTAGAATAAATACTTCTAAACGAATCTATACATGAAACTAGAAGCCTACATCACTTACAATATCGTTTCTTTATTACCAAGAGAAACTCTACGTAGATATAGTTTCAACTATGGACACTAAATTACAAGTACGACTTGGAGACAAACGAGAAACAGTCGTGACGACCGTTGCGCGACTGCACAGGCACGATAAGCGGATGTTATGCGTTATTTACGAGGCCGTAACGAGCGACTAGCCTCCTTTGATTCCTTCCTAACAAACTCCGAATGTAAGTACCCGCGAAAAACCGCACAATCACGCAATGAGCGATCGAGGAAGTGGCAGCGACGTTACAGGGGCATCTCAACTGGCCACATGCCAGGATTCAGGACAGTTGCATAGTGTTCTGCTTGACC
This sequence comes from Mycetomoellerius zeteki, assembly GCF_001594055.1. Lineage (NCBI taxonomy): Eukaryota > Metazoa > Arthropoda > Insecta > Hymenoptera > Formicidae > Mycetomoellerius > Mycetomoellerius zeteki. The sequence continues at coordinate 131,344 of NW_017257409.1, read as the reverse complement.
GATAGTAAACAGCCAATAGGGAACTTCTGCAGATCTACCATGTGCCGGTTCGCTCTGAAAAGCAGCTCTCGGTGTGTAACCATTGTACTGTGATTGAAGAGGCTAATTTAGATAGACGCGTGTGCGCGCCAGGAACGAAGGTAGGAGGCCCTCTCTCGAACGGAGAGAGTGCTCTTGCCGCCAGACAAATGACTGGCGACTGACCTCAACCACGTTAAGGAGATTGAACGTTAAATCACGATGGTGGATCTTATAAGACTCCTCTTTGCGCGGCCGTTAAAAACGCGTGATTCAAATCAGCACCGAGGCAGATCGTGCAACCTTCGCACGAACACTGTTCGCATTGTTATAACGGAAATAGCAATCTTGCGACAAGAGTGCGTGCCTATTAATCTTTAAGCCCGAATCCTTACAATCGCGGATTGGAATCTAACGTGGAAAGAAATACAAAACATCCGCGTTATACTACAAAATCGACTGCAATCTCAGTTATATCATAAGGATTTTTAGAATTTGTTGTCGAATTTCAATTTGTTATTTGATCCAAGCTTTAGAGGATAGAACATTATGTGATCTCCAATGCTTCTCCGTTTTCTCTTTGTTCAAAGCAGCGACGTATATAACAAAAGAAGACATATATTAACAACTAAATATTTTCTGCACACAGAATGCATTCTGTAAACAAAATGTAGATATAAAAAATAAAAATTGTAATTTAAAAAAATTGATTACGTTATATAATCAATGATAAATTAATTCCTATATTTTAATTGTATAGCCGTAATAAACTCGCCATCTCAAATTCACAAATTTTAATTTTATTCTAGTCACATCAACGATATGAAATATTCATACAAATCTACTATAGAAATTAAATTATTTTTAAACAATGTCAATCGATGAGCCGAGAAATATATAACGTTCCTAAATAGAAAAATTTGTTTAATGCATAAAGAAAATAACATAGCAATAGAATGCGTATGTAAAAACTATTTTAGGAAAGTTCAAAAATCTTCCAACACTTACGAAAATATTTCTTGAGACCTTTCAGGGTTAACACATTGTAAGGAGAATTTCAAAAGGGTCTTCCGAATTCGCTGCGATAACGCGTCCATGGAAATGGCTATTAGCAGCTTGAGCAACGTTATAATTGCGTGATTACGGCGAAAATACATCTTGATGCTGTTACAACAGGACCAATCTATTCAGCGCGGAGTGGCTAATAACCTCGCAGGAGAATTGATCTTGCTACAGTGTTATCCACTGCTATTCCTAATGATCCACCATTGTAGCCCGTAGTAGCTGCCGGTATAATGGAGGCAGAGAGTAATGCTATTGATTGTATGCGCGGATGCGTCTAACTGAAACTAGCCACAGTCGGCATCCTCACGCACACGCGCTATCTGGTCTTCTATCGCAATTCCGCAAGAGATATGCATAGTCTTCGTTTAGCACCTAAAAGTGGATCTTCCAGAGATACGACAGTTGAATTCGAGGATTGAGGAGAGCAATAGCGTTTCATCTGCGCCAACTTGCTAACGCGACTCTCCCGTATCTCGCGTCGTTGATTGTATCTCTCGAGAGATTCCCCGAAATTTCTTTGTCCTCCCACCACTTCTTCTTGCGCAATCTTGAATAAGCTCTAATTTCAATTGTCAAGAACACTGAAGGAGAACAGAACGAATGGAAACGTAGAAGGAATCCGAATGGCGCTTCCCTAGCCAGATTAAATGATTTGTGGAGTGTCAGAAAGCTTTTTCTTATCTCGGGAAATGGTACCGTGAAAAACCTAGAAGAAGCCGGTTTGCAGACCGGCTGGTACAATATTGTTTCATTTGCGCGAATTTTGGCTGGCCATACCGTATTTCCTTTCCAGTCTCGGCTCTCTCCCTCTCGGGATCCTTTGCACTTTCAACAGTTTTTATTAGACTCTATCTCCGTCTACGTTTCATGGTTATCGTATATGTAAAAGACAGAAACGAAAAAATAAAGAAGAAAGATTACGGTCGTGTAAAAAATGCTTGCACATATTTATTTTTCTACTCCAGCATTATTCTCGTTTAATAAACATACTTTCTGTTTTTCATTAAAAACCACGTGAGTCAACGATAAAAGTAAAATAAAAATAATGAATGTAATTAAAAACAAAATCAGATTAGTTTTGCATCTCAAAGAGAATAACAGGTGACCATAATCTTCACCTGCTAACGAACTGTTAATAATAATTAATGGATTATACTAAAATATATTGATAAACTATATATAAGTAGTAACATATATTATTATAGTAAAGACAAAGTGAAAAATTATTATTCAAGATTCTCCGTTCTTGCGCATGCCAATTCAACAAATTAAAAAAATGTTTCCATAAAATAAATGTAAATCTGAAAGGCTAATCATCCCGCTATCACAGAAACTGGACGCAGGACACTAAGACATCGGACGATCTATAGCGTGAAAAGAATGGAGTTGAAGCTAAAGACGGCATTGAAATGATCGAGCAAAGAAGACCAACGAGGAAGAGTGCGAGAGAAAAGAGTGACAACAATGTGACTATAGTTTCAGGGAACAATGCTCTCATTATAATGCCCAGCTAGGTGCGCGTATAAGTGCGACTGCATACCGGATCGGACAATGGCAGACATTTTGTCGGCTTTTGCGGCTTTTTGTTCCCCGCGATAAAAAAGGTATCGCCTCCCTCGCCAGACTCGTCTCATTTGCAAACGTACAGCTAGAGACGCCCGCATTTGTACTGCCACCGCCGATTTCTGCCCAACAAACGATCCAGTTTAATTAATTCGGAAACTACGCACGACATGCTAAACGTGCGAATTCAACCGAGACGTAATTTCCGGCCTGAGCGCCAATGATGGACCGATGTGTTTATTTCAATACAATAATATTGTACCTAAGTTCGTTAGACTCTCGATTCTCAACTTTCGATTCTCATATGTGTGAATTCTCAGCTTTCAACTCTCTCGATAACTAACGCGACATCTGACTCCCAACTACCAAGGCACACGACTTCTAATTATCATAATTTTCCGCTTTCTCAATCCTCATTTTGCAACACGCAATTTATGAACCCATTAGACACTTACAAATATATATTATAGAATGAATGATGATAAAAACAATTAAGGAACTATTTTGTGCACAGCACGAGAGCAACCTATGTCGGTTTAATTATTCATTATATACAAGGTCGATACACATGTAGACCAATAGTGGCAAAGCTCACAATACGCCAGTTGCACAGCATATTAATGTAGGAACAAGAGAGAATTTCCGATGAAACCGGATTAACGAAAACGCAACTTACTACTAAATACGCAAGCATTTAGTAGTAGCTGGGTAGTAACAATACACACAATATGATTCCAATAGTTACAATGCATCACCCGAATATATTAATGCCGACACAACCGGCTAAAACACTCCCGTAGGAATAGATTAACGGAACTACTAACATTACATAGCTACTACATTACGTAGCTACTAATTTTATCGATCCGCCGAAGAGCGTTAAACTACAAATGAACGTTCCCCGACATTTGTTATAAAATATTCGTGGCACTCATGCAGTAAAAACCTATGAGAAGCCACCCAAAGCTACGACAGGCGGGAGATAACGAAAGTAAATGGAAAGCGCTGCATTAACATGAAAGTTGCGACCAACCGCAAGTAAGATAATACGAGAACGCGGCATTAGTGCGCTCCGCGACCGCGGCGGTAAGAGACCTCGCCACTCGAAAGGAACCGCTCGCAGCGCGAGGCATTTTTCCCCTTGCAAGAAATCAGCTAAACGAAGTAGAAATCGCAGATGAGAGATCGCGGCTGGATGGCCCTAATGGAAAAAGCTTTAATCGACGTAGCCTTCTTTCTCGCGTCCGAGAAAGAGCGCAGAATGTGAGTTGAGCGTGCTCACTGGCTGGCCGGCTGTCTGGTCTATTGCGACGACTCCGACGAAACGAAGTCACCCTCTTGTCCCGAAAAACAAAAGAACAGCGCGCGGCTGTTGCTCATTCACCGTCTCCCTTCTTTCATCTCCTTCTCAAGCGACCTGGTTATCTACCTTTCTCTCGTTACCAAGCCGGTCCTCTCCCCCCCTTTCTACCTGATTCTTCTGTCATTATAAACGAGAATCGTGTTTATAGACCTTCTTCGAAATAGTCCCCCACTAATATCGATCCTCCTACTTTACGCGACCGCCTTTCTTCTTTCGAATTTCTCATATCTTCTTTTTCGACATTGTATCATCGTCGTCTTTGCATCGCAATAGACCGTCTTTTTGTCTCTGATGATATCCCATGATATCGTAAAGTAAACATTAGCCATTGAACTCTTACATATATCTACGTGTATATGTGTATATCGCGTGTATATAGATACACATATACAATATATTATATGTATATACAGGGTAGGCCATTTTAATCAACACACGTGAATATCTCTAAAAGTAGAAATTTTTTCAAAAAATGTTTTAGATAAAAGTTTTATGGTTTCAAGGTGGAAAGAAGACAGTGACCTTGTTTGACCTTGAGAAGAGGTCCTTAAAGTCAAACAAGGTCACTGACTTCTTTCCCCCTTGAAACCATAAAACTTTTATCTAAAACATTTTTTGAAAAAATTTCTACTTTTAGAGATATTCACGTGTGTTGATTAAAATGGCCTACCCTGCATAATACACTCTCACACAATACAATAACTCCTCGAGTCACATTCTTTCACTTCAACTCTTTGTACGTTCATTTTATCTTCGTGGCATTCCTTTTTTAGCTTCCCTCGCCTGATCGCGTCAAGTACGATCCTTTCAGGTACCTTCATAATCCGACCTCTCCTCATCTATACGACTTCCCTTAAACCTTCCGCTACATCTTCATAGATTTGACAAGTTTATGTTAGCTTGAAAAGAATTAAGTCGACAGATACTCCCCAACCATACTGAAACAGAGAACGTCTTTATTCTTTACTCCTTTCTACGAGTACTTGTGTACTCGAAAGCAATATCTCGGCTCTCACATGAAGAGTGACTTCTTTAAACACATCTGTTAACTCTTCGTGTTTTATTGCGCCATCTCTTAATCTGTTTTCTTTGACATCATCGTATTGCAGTATGTACAAATGTTTCGAATTTCATGTATCTCATATATGATTTAAAAAACACACTTTTTCATACATGTTTGGAAACGCAAAACTAATTTAGAATATCTGATTTCAATCAAGTATAATCATAAAAATAGATAGTACATATTCATAAAAGTAATAATTCATAACTATGCATTTAGATTTTTTAAAATTTTATCATTTAATTAAAACGATAAAATTATTTTATTTCAAAAAATCCATATACATGGTTATTAAAACTTTTAAAATTTTTATGAGAGCTTGTAATGGAGCTCTCTTATATCTTGGCATATACTCTCCCTTTTTTTCGGCCTTGAGACCAAACTTCTCTATTAATATTTTCATCTTCTCGTTCATCAAAGTGTAGGTGAAATTGTGCAACGGATTCACCAAGTACTCGTTCGTGATATCGATTCTCCGCCATCCCTTTCCTCTGCATCCTCCTTTGAACCTCTGCATCCTGCCTTTGAATCGCGCTAGACTCCTCGGTATTTCAAACTGGAACTATCTGCGAAGAGTTTTCTCTCAGCCTTTCCGCTTCTTCTGCTTGGTACAGGATTTTCGCGTTTCCTTTGTGTCACCGATCACATTCTCAATTTCTTATCGTTCATGATCAACATCCAGTCCCAACAATATTTCCATTATATCGGTCTTCGTTTCTTTCCCCGCTATATCGTTGTTACTTAATGTAACAACCAAATAAAATATCGAGTCTTGTAATTTCGAGGAATTAAATTATTCATTAGATATCGCGAAAAAGACAGCGCTATAAACGCATCCTTACCAATTTCTTTCACACATTTTTCAATGCAATCAGGCAATTTAAACTCGAGTTAACGAATTCAAAAGAAAGCCACAATATTAGCATGATCATTTTAGAATCTAATGTGTGCACATTCGAACCATCGTTTTCTCGCGATCTCTTTCGCTCACCTTTCCATCTGTTCTGCTTCCCCCTTCGGTTCTTTCTTCTTGGAGTTTCTCTGCGCGGATGTTTCTTCCTCTGTGGAGATATCGATCCCTTTTATTCGTACTATTACAAACGCGTAACATTGCTCCCGCAGTCTGCATGCTCGCCTTTGCATTCCCGTCATCCTTTCGCTGTCTTTGCGCAACATTCTGAATCGAGGAACACAATAATCCCGAAAATACTGCTCCTTCTCTTTGCCTTCCGCGTCGACCGTGGAAAAGTATTACAGATATAGGATTCCCCGGCTCTCCAACCCTACTTTCTGAAATAGTTCCCCGTGCGAGTTCCTCATCCGACGATTTTAATTCCACGCCATTTCCCTCGCCGTCGTATTTGCATCCCGGTAAACCTAGACGCCAACGTGGGCGCGAGTTATCTCCGGAGCAATTCAAGACAACGTGGCCTTGCGGGATGCATTAATCTGCGAGATAGAACACACTCTCTTTTGCCTATTCTGGACCTATAGTCTTTTTTAACTATAGGTATAGCGGGCTCTGCCGCACGATCTCTTTCTTCTTCTTCTTCCGTTCTCCACGCTTAAATTGTACCCGAAGTAGAAAAGACAATAATTCCGCGAATATAAAATATCGAGAGTAGGTATAATAATATGTCTTCATTTGCATACCGGATAAAAAAGGAAGTACGTCTAGAAAATATATCAATATAAAAAAATTTCAATGTTTCACGTCCCTAATGTAATATTTAAGTACAGATATTTGTATGCAATTTATACATGAGACAAATTTATTATAAAAAATAACAAAAATAGATCTTCCTATAAAAACTTAAAAAATATTATATGAATAATAATATAAATAAATAATAATAATAATATAACATACCTACAAATTACGTGTTTTATGTTTAAAGCATGAAGTTGCGTTACACAAAGTCAGTTACATAGAAATTGAGTAAAATAGATGGAAAAGGAAATTTAATTAACCATAATTAGCGTTAATGGACGTTAATGCATTCAAATCTATATAAGCCAAACCCACAAATCAAATCAAATCAAATATTTTGTGATATCGATTAATGCATTACATTAATAATGCGTATTGCGTCGTTGCCCAAATTTAGCAATATTTAAACGTGTCATTGGCGAGCTAATTTAAAGAGGAATATTTATACGCGTAATTTAAGAAAGTTATTAAGTTCTTTTATCCTCCTCCCCCTCTCTCTCTCTCTCTCTCTCTCTCTTTCTGTTTCACTTCGTTTGCATGACGACCGTGCATAGTGAGCATTCTGAAGGACGGAAGAGACGAAGCTGAATAACGTCCCGCGGTATTCCATCATTACGGTATGCAAATTCCCGCATATGGTTGAATTTTATCCGAGTAATCTGCCATGGCGTATAATTCGGAAATTCAGACCCCGCCGCCACGTTGGTCGTGCTGTGAAACGTAATTAATGCATTGTTAATCCAGTATCTCGCGCCATGCGTCAGTCGTGCGTGCGGGGATAAAGAGGAAGAAAGGGGAAAAGTAGGGGAGGGATGAGAGCGAAGATAAAATGCCCGAAAATCACCAACGAATTTTCGCGCTTCCCGCTTCGCTCTCTCGAGTGCGTGTCCGCTGTGAAACCCGCTTCTCTCGTGCCAGTATTCAACGGAAATTCGCGACGCGTTACACACGCGCACACAAGAGG
>NW_017257409.1:114055-123537 GCF_001594055.1 Mycetomoellerius zeteki | reverse complement strand
AAAGAGTGAGAGTGAGAGAGAAAGAGAGAGCTGCACAATTCGGCGATTTCGTTCCGATAAGGCAGTGAATTATTCTCCACTTCGTGCTTTATCGAGTGCGACGAACGCTCAAGCTTGCGCACAGCCGATGGGAGCGAGTAACACTAATTCGTAAAATATTCCCTTAACTTGAATAGAAGCTCGTAACACGCGCGTGAATCATTACAAAAAAATGTAAATAGATATATAATATAGATATAATGCAATTCGATATAAAAATCGGTCAGATGTACTTTTTATCAAGAATAAGATTTTTTACGTATCGTAAAATATAAATATTAGAATGATCGATTGGAGAAATCGGTTAAAAAGTTTCCACCAACTTTTAAAACTTTTCTCAGATAAAATTGACCAGTTATTGCAGCCTGTATTTTTCGTTAATCTTTACTTTGGGTAACGCATGCGAATAAAATTATCGTCGTCCAAGTTCTCGACTCGCGTTACCATCATCCCGCACTTCTATGATATACATAAATATAACGAAGAAGAAAAGAGCAAACAGGTGTCCGACGATTTCATCGTCGCCCGTCAGATGACTGCAATTAAATTTAACGACATCTCATGCGCATCTAATTATACTTTTCCTCCCCACAGACTTTCAAGTAGCCATAGTTGCATTCAGCTATGTGAATGTCAAGTTGCAGCTTATATTTTATCAGCCAATATTTTACAGTATAAATAATACAAAAGAATTCATAACATCTGCTATTTTTATCACGGCATTTCAAGTGTTCATATAATTTTTCATACTTCATTGCAACACAAGTACTAACATTAATAACTAAACTGTAAATCGTAATCTTGTATTAAGTATATAAACGAATCTAGATAGCTTCTGTAAATAATAGAAATACTCAAGTAATGACAAACAACAGTATCATGTGATAGATAAGTTAGATATTGAGAATAATTATTTGAAAATAATGTGTATCTTACAATTGTATCTTACAATTGTATCGATTTTATTAAATTTCTATTAGAGATATATTTATCCACAACTAAAATATACATATAAGCGACAAGAATAAAACCGATTTCACAAAACTTGCCACAAATCATTAAAACAATACAATAAATTGAACAGAACAATTTTTGTACATTCTATATATTAATATTATCTTGGTTTTCACTAAAAGAAATAACTCATCAAAAAACATCTACTAATTGTAAGTCTTATTTTTTCCTCGGTTTAGCTAAGCAAATGATATATTCGAATATCAACAACACCATGTCCTCATTAGATAAAACGCAGAGAGATTACGCGATACAAATAAGACAAAAAATTCAAATTTAAATAAAAGTCGAAGAGATCGTACTTCACTAGCTCTGGGATCGTAGCCAGCTTTTAAAGAAATTGACCAACATGGCGCATTTCGTGTCTCACGAGCGGTTACGTATGTTGCATTCATAGAGACGTAAGTCGCCCCACCTGCCAACTCACTATGGTTTTCGACGACTTGAGATAAAATTTTTCCGACATTCTAATATACAGTATCAATACGCAGTTTACATTCGGCGAGACACGTGCTTTTTATCAAAAATTCGACATGACGATATTCAATCGTCTGCACGGTGTGCGCTCATTTGTAGTTTCGGCACAGAATATCGTCGTGGTAAAATCAACCACCTTCCCTCTACTTTCTCTGTCAGCGCCGAAACTCTGTCACCTTGTCGCGTAACATTTCCAGCGAAATGTAAAGGAAACATCTCCCTCTCTTTCTTTCTCGCTATTCGGGTTCTAATACGCCCTCGATGTTTACACGCCGATGCTACTCCAGCAAGACGATGCTCTGTAAGAGAATTTGTTTCATAAGAAACGTACCTATATATGGCAAACTTTTTAGTAAGAACACGTTTTTGTACTCAAGCATCGTCTCAAGACCATTTTAGAATCGAATGATGTAACTACACGCGGAGACCAAACACGGGAGATACAGCGTATATTTCCTACCACGAGGAAAGACGAAGACGAGCGCAGACGTGACGATACTATTATTAAACTGTACTGTGAACGAGCTTTGGCCCTGCCTCTCTTTCTCGTTCACTTTTTCGAGTAAGTGGTAGTAATTTTTTAAAAAGTTCGAGTTTATTCATGCTTCTAAAGAGAAAAGACAAAATTATTTAATATATTAAAATTTTGTCTAATCAAACCATTGCAACGTTAATTTGGTAATTTATCACTTGATTCTCGATGTTTGACTTCAATTTTCATCTCTTAATTTTGACTTTCAACTCGTTTCAACTGAACATAAATAAAGTTATTAAAAAATGTCAAAAAATATAATTATTTAATAGTTTAAATAGTTTTATTCAATTAATTTGGTTAATTAGTTTACTTGAGAATATAAGAATCTTTCATTTAGAAATTGCAATAGATAGTTTTAAAAATTCTTATTTTTATTAATTCTTGATTAGTCGTACATTTATATAATAATCCATTTTCTCCATGCATAATCTTCTTGTATTTATTATTTTAGTCTACTTTGTATTTTAATTTTATTTTAATTTTGATGTAAAAGTTAATTGTTTTATCTCTAACGTTTTATGTAAATTTTACCTCTTCATGTACTAATAAATTTTCTTGTTGTTATTAATCTGCTGTTAATAAGTTAATTTTTGTTCTCGTGATCTCCCTCCAATTTACATTCACAAAGGATTATTAAAATCTGTGTTTATAAATGCATTTTTCTCACACTCGTATTTTTTACTTTATTTATAGTTACGTGTGTAAATTTCATTTTGCAATAAAACGTACAACCGCAAAAATCGTGGTGAAAAATTGAAAAGTAAAAAGTTTTCTAGATATTTTGTTCATGGCCAAATATCGCTTCTGTGATTTTTTACTTATTGCTAAAGACATGAATATAAAAAGTTAGAGAAAATATCCTATATACGAATAGATGGCCACTGTTACATTATTAAAATCACTCTTGGCATTCTGCCTCCTCCACAAGTGAACAGGTACAACTTCATTGTAGGTTCGGTACACTTTGCGCAAGGACAACTTTTTGAAGACCAAGTTGTTGATTATCATCTGTTTCCCGCATCGTCGAAAATGTCAGAGAGATGAAAATCATTTTAAATCTAGCGACAGGGCGACCGCGCGTTCTCGACCCACTTTGAAATTCTATTTAAACGAATATATCCCGTTAAAACGTGACGCGCTACGAATTTCCAGGATAAATAAAAGAAGGGCAAAGATTTCTCGGTAAAAAAACGGTGAAATATTACTACAATCTTTCTTATTGTTTTATATATAAACTGTATGTTGCGTCAATTGATCGAGATAATACAAATTAAATATAATTCGTACACTATGTTTATATTTATTTCTTTATTTATTATTATTGCTATTATCTTTCTCTCTCACTATTTTCATAAAATAGAAAAACCTACTCCGTAAACAATTTACGTACATGTATTAAACTATATATAGATATTTTAAGCACAATATAACACATATAAACACAGTATATTATCGTTGGATATTTATCGTATTATCGTAAAAGAAAAGAAAGGAATGAAATCCCAAAATCAGATTTATCCATCGTCACATACGACATTAAGAGTGTCAACAATACGTCGGCAGGTTTCGCAATCGCGTTATTTAACGAGGAAACTACCAAAGCACAGACGATGTAAAGCGTAACTCGCAGTTGCGAGACATCTCGAGTCACGCAACGCGTAAGCGCGAGTCATTTACTATATATTACGCTCTAGAGAACCACACACGTACGCATACACTCCACACGAAAAAAGTAATATGTATGTGTACAATCCGACGGAATCTTACCTTAATGGAGCATCGCGATTGATCAATTAGATCGATATGATCGGGACTTCGAAATTAAGGTGCGCGTGCGTTGCGTGATCTTTTATCGACCATTCCTTTATCTTTCTCTTTTCTTTCTTCTCTAACGACCTTCCTACATACCGTCCATCTTTTTCCCTCTGCACCACCACTTCCATCCAGTTAGATACATAATTCTTCGAGGCGAACCACTTCCTATATTACGCGTCCCGCATGTTAGCGTAGTGGCTCCCAGACTGACCCACAATATTATTTTCAGACGAGAGAAGAAGTGGGACGAGCGCGAGCTACTTCGTATCGCGTGTCGCGTGTGGCCGAGATCGATAAATAAATTTTTCGTTGCGTAAACCTCGATACCTCAACCGAGTGTTGGCATACACAAAGGCATTCGATACGTCCATGTACATTTGATGCGCCGTCGCGGTCGAAACCAACGGAATATGGGATAGTACGAGGAATGGGACGCGACATAGTGGGAATACGTGGAATAATGACGGTTACGAGGATGGTAACACAATAGAGCGGTGATAATATAATACGCGCGCCTTCATCGGGTAGCGATTGAATAAATAATAAATCGTAAAGCTTTCAAATGTTGCATGCAATTGATAAAAATTTTTATTCTTATCGACTCCCTGCCTTTACACAACATTACCCACAAACAACTGTTACGATTATCTCTTTAAATACCTAATCGTTAGCTTTAGAAACGTTTACAAGTACCGATTCAGTCGCATATAAAATATCGATAAATATGCTGCAAAACATTGGCCAATTATTATATAATCAATTTCCTTTTTTCACTTTGTAGTTGTAAATTATATTCGACAATAAATAATTTAAACGCGTCATTAATATGATATTGTCCCTTGTAATAAAAGTATTAAATTACGGCAAAAATAAAACATTTAAAGGAAAAGCTCAATATCGAAAACAATATCGAAAATTCTTATTGGAAATAAAGTCAGATCATACCGCACAAAACAAAACAATGACCACTTGCCATAAGTTCCTCTCAAGATTGCTATAACTGCATCTACGACCGTAATGTAAAGTTCGATTTAGAGAAGAAACGACGCTATTAGAAAGTCTAGATAGCTCCGGAAACCAATGCCGCGCTGTACACGAAGCGGAAGACAATATATTTTGAAGTCGCTCGGGTGGACCGGATGGACGAGCGTCTCGACTTGAGCAGACAACACTTGAAACCAGAAAGGGAAGGTTTGCAACCGTTTACGACTAAGCTCGACAGTTCGATTATACTATAAAGTTTCGAGAGATCTTGAGAATCCGAGTTTGAGGATTATCTAAGACGACGTCTTGCCGTTGTCAAACCAGTTTTGCTACTAAGTTGTAATGACTATTTCAGAATTATAATATCGAAACCGCTATGTGCCTCGCAAATCGATATCGAACTAAAACGATATGGACAACTGTTTCTCGATACCATCGGTATTTTCGGAATATCGATATTCCTCTCATTATCCCATCCGAAAAAAACCCCGCGCCTTATCTTTCTTCATCACAATTTTGACTCGATGTACGATTCGCTTTATAGTAATAGAAGTCGACGTCCATGTATCTATTCTAAAACCATATATTTAGGTGAAGTCTAAACTCGCGGAGTACAATAGCCACGGGTGAGAAGGGATAAGAGGTAAGAGGGAACAGAAGAAAGGAGCAAAATACAGAAGAGAAGAGAAGAAAAGAGAGAAGAGGAGAGGAGAGAACTCGTGCGCGGCGACGGCGGGTGTATCTCGCATAGCTCGGAATAGAGGTAACTATATCGCGTGGCATGAGGTACGTAGGCACGGAGGCAGCAGGGCTCCGGGGGGAATCGATAACACATGACGGCATATAGGCACATACTGAACTGACCGCAGAATGCCATCCGCGCGCCTCCCATCGCCATCCTCTCCTCTTCTTCCCTCGTGTCCCTCTTGCACCCGTATCCTCCACGCTTCCCTTCTACCCTTAGTCGTCTCCTGAACCCTCCGATTGCATCCCTCGCGACACGCATGAAACTACACAGGGCCCTGAACGCCCCGTACAGCTATATATGTATATAGGCACGATCACCCCGCGCTTCCCTTCTAGTCTCCGCATACTCCTCCTCTCTGCTCGATTTCGACCGCCCTGTTTCGAACACTGCCACCCGTTCCGACCGTTCTATTACAGGGACAAGCATTGCGGCTAATGCCGTCCGGCCGTAAATTATGTGAAAGCGATAGACGGCGGCCTAGGTAGCGCTGCACCTGTATGGTTTTTCGGGTACATATACACATAAACGCGAGTAAACACATAGAGCTTTCTCGGTGTTCGACCGCAAACCCAACCTGCAAGGGATTTCGAAAGGCTCCGCCTGCGATACCTGCTGGATCTAACCAACCGGATCGAGTCATCTGGTTACGAGAACGAACCGATAACGAGCAATCGAGCGTTTGTCAATCCTATCCGTTTGTCCATGCTTCGATCACCTTTCGATCGCATTCAACCTCGACAAACCCTTGAATTTCTCAATCAACTTGAAATTTAAGTAACATAATGTCCGTGTTCTTTTGTTCCCCCTAACATGATTTTACTTTGCTCTAAAAATCTGCCGACTCTAACAAAAATGATTCAAATATATAAAACAATTAATCTTTATTTTAAAGTTTGCTTATCTAACATAAGATCACAATTGACTTAAAAAATAAAACAAATCTTATCGTGTGCAAGGAAAAACAAAGCTTATCATATTTTTTAAGAAATAAAACTTAGTGGAACTATAAAAATCGTACAGCATGCCATATGGTAATCAGATTAAATCTTTATGACGTACGAATAATCGACGTGCCAAGTGTCTTTGAAAAAGCGATTAGATGATAATCGGTAGTGATACCTGTTTGATTTTGTGCACGCGAAACCGGAACTGACTCGGGGACGAGGTCAAAGAGGAAAAAAACAGACAGTTGAGCAGGTAAGAGATGGTCTAGAGAGCTCTTGATCTTCCGGGGCAATTAAATGAATTTCCACTCGGTTGGAATAGCAAACGTTTAGACGGCTCCGCCGCGTAAGATATTCCGGGAAGCTCTCGGGAATATCAGAGACGTAATATCAAGAAGGAGAAGCGGAGGTGTAGTTTGTGGGCTAGAAGTAATACATGAGAACCTGGCTCACCCTGTTCCGTCTGTCGCAGTCGGCCTTCCCGCTCGTCTTGCCTGCCTGCCTGCCTGCCTGCCTGCTTGCCTGTCCGTCTGTCTGTCTTCTCCATCTGTCTGTCGGCATGTAAACCTGTCTGTCCGTCTGTTTGCCGCGTGTCGCGAATCGATTTTCGAGCGAACAATACACGGTCGTGCAGATCGACTCAATTCTTCCCTATTTCCTCACCTCATTTTTATATAACACAATATAATACATACTGCAAAATTCCATGTTTTTTAGACGTATAAAAAAACTCGAAACTTTTTAATCTAACCGTCGTCCGAAAGTAATAAATAGATGATGCTTTTATCCAAAGAAATCATAAAGCATGATACATAGTTCATACTTACTGTAGGTATATCCAAAAGCAAACTGACACAATTAATCCGCCTAATTCCATCAACCGCGCCGTGTATTTATCTAATAAGCTTTACATAATAACACGAGTTATATCTTCGTGGAAACAGCTGCAGAAATAATATATAGCGTAGAGAGTTTACAAGTATCTATTTACATATTAATATTTAATATTATTGTCTATTTTTACTCAAAACGTTTATAATACATGAAGTAGAATTCTACCGAAAATGTTTAGATTGATTAAAACATGATTTATGTATACAACTGGAATTGTATATTTCAAACAGAACTAGATTAATCGTACGATAATGATTTCATGTAATAGAACCGAGCATATGCAATAGACTATGATATTTACCTAAGCGACGTATTAATAATAATGCAAGTTATATCGTCGCTAATACTTGGAAGAGGGTGCAGAAATAGTACACTCTGCAGTTTAGAAGTAATACGCGAGAACCTGCCAGGCCGTCTGTACCGACCGCTTACTTGTCGTGACCTGTGTGCTATCTATCCGTGTCGGCGTGTAAACCCGCCAGTCTGTCTGTCTACTGCTTGTCGCCGACCAGGATCGATTATATAACTAACGACTAGGCCCCGTGTCTTCTATATCCCTTTATATTACCCTTTAATAATACCCTACGCCAATGCATCCTCGCGCGTGTCCTATTTTTTGAATTATATTATTCACCTAACCTAAAACAACAAACCAAATATTACCCTACTATCTAAATTTATAAAAGCAGCTTTCATTAAAAATAGCTTCATCTGCAGAAATTTATTAATAGATATTTATTAAAGTGCTCCATTTGCCTAGCACGATATAGCAACGATATCAAAGCACACTCTACTCATAATCTATTTTTTCTTGAAACGTAAATTTATAATATTTTAAAAAGTCTATGTACTATATAAATGCTGAATGGTTTATTTTGTACATCCTGTATTTTTCAAGTATCTAAAAAAATCATTTCTCTATTTCGTCTATACACTCAAGTCTACAGCTCTATAAATATACCTGCTTAGCGACTAATACTCATGATTGCCTTTTTGCAATCGTCTTTCGATTGCCGACGACGCGGGTATGTGACGAATTCACAGTATGCCAGCGGTCACGTGCCACGTAAAAAGTCAGACGAGTAACATGCTTTGTGTGCTCTTATCGAAAGACAAGTGACATGTCTTCACCAAAGTGACGCAATAGTGAATAGCTTACATTAAGCAGTGTTCAAATAAAGTGATTCTAATAAATTTCTTTACATATAAGACGATGAGATAAATAACTTTTCGAGCTACATGTTGCACATCAAACGTATAATTGTATTTAAATAGTACCTAAAATATATAAACAGATGTATAGTCTTCCGTTTGCAATCGCTTTAATTAGAATAAATTAATGCCATACAATCTAATTATAAAGACTGCAAAAATATTATTAGGAACGATCAGCTTTGACCGAATTGCATAAAGATATTTGACAATATGTTAAAGTTTAGTTTCAGCCATCTATTATAAATAGACTACCATTAAATCTTATTTTCGATCTTATTCTCATTTTTCAATTAATTTTAAATGAACTGTCTATCTACCGATAGAGCAATTTAAATCATTAGTAATATGTTATATAATCTATTTCAATATTCATATTAATTTTAGTTAAAAATTGAACTGACAACTGACTGAGACTAGCAATTAATTTGTTCGTAAGAGGAACCTAGTCATGTTGAGTTTTTCAAATTTTCTTGTACAGCGACGGTAGTACCATGTATAAAACTACTTCAGATGAAGAAAAAAAGAAAAAGAAGAAAGCCGCCGAACAAGAAGCCCGTCTTTCCGCATTTTAATCTTCCTAGGCGAGAATATTGAAAAATTCTGCGGAAAGCGAACGCTGAACACCTCATCCTATCAGACAGGTACATCCTGTCGAGTGTTCCATCAGAAAGGAGAAGAGAGAAAGGAGCACGAAGATGAAGGAGAGGAAAAGAGAAAGAGATCTCGTAATCGTTGGCGGGACGATTCCGCTCACGAGCGCATTACTCCGCTCGCTCTCGTCGTCGCGCGTTCCGTATTTTAGTCGCGCGTTAACGGA
>NW_017257409.1:101691-114032 GCF_001594055.1 Mycetomoellerius zeteki | reverse complement strand
CGACGAAGACGACGAAGACGACGACGACGATGACAACAACGACGACAACGACGCCGGCGGCAGCAGTAGCAGCAGCTGCTAACTATGTTTTTCGTGTCTACTAGCGTGAAACGCGACGGACCGGTTGGCCCCTTCTCGCTCTTTCGCGCGATTTTCCGATCTCCCCTTGCCAGTCGCGGAAATACGATGCTATGAATTCCGCAAGAATCTGTGATGTTATCCTGTACGTTGACCGACCCAGGAAACTGCAGCCGCTTTCTCGCTTCGAGCTCACGTGCAGAACAAAACTTGCACACTCATTGCGGCAAAGTAGAAATTATTGGATGTATTTCCATTTTTTTTTCGTTTCACAACTTTTATGATGTTATAATGATTTTATCTCGCGACATATTTTCTCATAATTCCGATATTATACTGATATATCAATAACGTCATCATTTAATTAATAAAATTCAATAAAGTCTTGGAGAAAGAATGTTTTTATGTAAGTATTAAAATTGTGATAAAACGATAACCATGGTAATTAGCGACTACTATATAAAAAATTGGATAAAATCGTAACTGAATTTTCAATGCGAATCATATCAGCGATGGTCGATCTGTCCCGAATTCCAAGTGTTCTAATTCCAGTATTTAAATACCGAAAACGAACGAGCGATCGCTGGACCGCGATTTCGACGATCCGACGAGTCAATTTAATTCGGAAAATGAAACAACATTGGCTGTTTGATTTATCATGCCGACCCTGTCCGCGCTTTTGGAATACAGCGAACTTATATCACTTTCGAAATTAGAGTCTCGCATAATGTTGATATAATATTCCGCCACGCAAATATTAGTACTTCAAACATTAAACTTGCACATGGTAAACGTCGCTTCGCCGCAACGATATTAACATTTCGGTCGGCTTTATTAAGCGGCGCAACAAAGAAATTTTATCGCATCGCCACCTGTTTATTATGCTCTCAAACTGTGCGCCCATTTTATTTTCATCGAATTTTCCTAGCCGCTCGTGATCGCGCGCCGATGCGCTCGCATAGCGTCCCCGGTATTATCGCCCACGCTCGACCGTCGTTTATCAGCGTGAGAACGGGTTGTTATCGTGCCCGGCACGAGCGTACACGGTTCAAAAAGCGGCAGCAGGAAGAAAGAAATACCATCGGCGACGGGCCGTGACGAACTGATAAAACATGCGTCCGAGGTCCACAATCTCTAGGCGTGGAAGTGAGACGTCAACGTAAAGATGTCCAGATTTAATAGAGCACCGCTACTTCTATTCATTCATTCGGTATCGTCCGTGAAATCTGAGTACCATTATTTAAATAACGCTTTCGTCACAATCATTCTCGAAGAGATATATCGAGCGGTGCCGATATATCTCTACCCGCGGTGCTCAATATCCTATGCGTAAAAGTATTCGACATCGATATTAAATTTCAGCCTTGCTGGTCCATACTCGCCGACATCTGCGCCCGAGAAATGGCCGACGGCCGCGCGTAAAACGCTCGACAGCCGAATTAATTGAAAGTTTTAAGGTAATTGGAATCGATAACGCGCCGAGGGTTGAATAAGAGCTACGAGCGTATGCGAAGGGAAGCGCGGGCAGGTTTCGCTGGAATCGAAACCGAGAGGAGGGATGAAAGACAAAAGCGCGCGCACGGCTTACTCCCCGAAGTGGCCACACCGAGAAGAACTTGGCTGCATCTAACCCGGTCATATTCCCCTTTAAATATAGGCTCCGACGTCGATGTACGACCGCGCCGGTCGGCGGAGAGCGCAGAACGAGACGGCGATTAAACTGGAGGTCTACTTTAATACCGCGCCGCGCCGCCGTCCCAATCGGCCTAATTGGAATCGAACGTGCGAATTTCGTGACGGTGGATGGGATCGTAACGTCGCGACCGAGAACGATTTTAACGATCGCCTCGAATCTTTTTTACGTGTCGTAACCACACTTCTACTTCACTTCTCAATGAAACGCGTGTATTGAAACCTCGATTTCAAATTTTAATAACGAGATCTTTGATCCACTTGAGATCGAATTTCTCTCAACTAAAATATCAAGGCATGAATGATTTCGAATTTATATAATTTGAAAATAAAGAGTTTTCAATGAATAAATTCCGTACCTTGCAGTTAAAGACTATATTATTATACACGCGTAAATTGGAGCATTTATCTTTTTAGACATCTCAATTTAATTATCAAAATATTTATCGTTAAATATAAAAAAGCTGCAAGAAATAATAGTTCTCAGAGTGTCTATTATTAATTTCTAATTCAATCAATATCGTAAAATCTAATGTTAAACTTAACCTCAATCGTTTTATGCGAAAATGGCTGAAAACACTCTGATCATTAGCCAGTAGCCATTAATTATGAAAAGGAAGGAATCGTCATTTAACATTCTCTTAAAATAGTGTAAGTAATTTCCATCAGTTTGCCCAAGTCAGATAAATGGAAGTGAGAAGAGTAAAATAAAAGAATCTATATTCACTGCGGCGCGAAATTATAGACGCGGAATCAATTACAAATCGATGAAAAAAATGTTCACGTCACGTTTTTCTATCGCTCCCTACTACACGAACTATGTTTTTAACGAACGAGAATAAAACATTACGCTTCGCGGCAGTTCGATGTAACACAATAAATACATTTGAATCCTGTTTGTGTGTAACGGAGGAAGAGTCGACATAGACGTGTTATATCGAGTAATCCCGCATGAAAATAAAATCGTATTTCGTAACTATTTAGTTTAGAACGAAAATTACGTCATGTTGCTCCAAAAATTGAATTCTCGTAATAGCGTATTGTGTACAATAGCATTGTAAAACGTAACCTATTTTTCCTTTTTAAATATTTTTTTATTCTAGTATTTAACTACGTATATTGTCTGTACGATTATTTTTTACGAAATGAATGTATAAAAATGACACAACTTCAGTGCGTAATATGGAGATATCTATCATTCGTTATTATTTAATAATTTACTATTATTATTCGAAATAAATCCTTTCTAATATTTTTACATTTTCTACACAATAATCCTAAAATATCTATGATATTTTACCAATTTTTAGTACTATAAAACGAAATAAAATTATATCCTCAGGTATAACTTAAGATCAGAGAGGAAGATGAAGTTTTAAATCATGTAACATTCGAAAAGATACTCGACAAGCAAGTCATCTCGTCATGACGTTGAAACATGGAAACGCTTACGGATCACATTTATAGTCATTAGTGGCTTCTTGTGCGAAGTAAGGACGGAAGGAGAGAGAAAGGAAAAAGGGGGCGAGAGAGAAATAGAAAGAAAGAGAGAGAAAGAAAGAGGGGTCGCTCGTACAATCCTCCTTCATTTCGCAGCGCGTAATTCTTGCAGTTAACATGACAATAGATCCTCTCTTATCGGGCGTATACCGGTAGAACGAGAAAGGAACTGCTGCAGGAATAAAAGCCATGCAGCAGAATCGATGCAAACGCGCGGACGACTCGCTTGGCGCGACCAGACCAAACTTATGTCCGTGTTCTCCGTCCAATCCGTGAAATTAATCTAGCTTCTACCCGGAGATACCCATCCGTGCCAAGGGAGGAGCGATAAGACGTTGGAAACGGCGATAGCCACTCTCCTTTATTTCCCAGTCGAAAAATGAGCCTTTATTTCATCGGCGAAATGCGAAGAGAGCAGCATTTCTGGCACCTAAACGGCGCAAGAAACGCGACAGACTCATCATGAGAGACTTTGGGAACCACGGCAAGGCAGTCGAGGTCCGGTGTACGTAATGCAACGGTTTATTGCTAATATTTCTTCGGGGTAATATCAGCGTTCCCGAGAGTGCTTGGCTTTCTCTTATATACTGCGGAAACTTAACAACGTCTCGGATTCGAATCCTTAGTATTACTCGCACACGCATCTTTCCATAGAATGCGGAGATGTTTTATCTTTTTGCACACAAATTACTGCGCAAAGATATCTTCCGTCAAAAAAAACAAGAGATATTCTTCTACAATAAAAACATCAAGATTTTAAATAGATATACTAATGAGTTAAATTTTCACGCAGCAGATATATTATCGAAATCTTATTTCTCAATTAATTTCACACAGTTATAGTTTAAACAATGATATATTGCAAGAAAGATGTTATATTTTACTGTATCAATCTTTAATGAAGATTTAAAAAAGTCAATTGTTCCAAATGTAACCTAACTCTTTGGATCAGCGATGCCGAATAAAGTGAGCTCAAATTTTTGCTAAAGCAAAATGGTTTCGAATTCGCGTGAGAACGTTTATGTATCGTTGACTACTGGCACCTCTTCTGGACCACCTTTGTGTAAATGCTATGGCGCATACTCGCGCGCCCGCCCGTCGCTCCATTCATTCAGAGCGATTAAACGTAACGAGCGCCATTATTGAGGAAGAACGTGCGAGGAACGGAGAGGCAAAGAAACGACCAAAGTTCGACGGACAACGCGGCCTTTCAGGCACTACCCGCGACATTAATAGCTTCCAGAATTAAATGTGGCTCGGCCCTACTTGCACGACTCGCACACATGATTGTACACAGAATACACGTACGTATATGTACATGAGTATTTCTCTATCTGAAAACGAATCGACCGTGAACGCGTCTCGAGAATATTCGGATAGTACAGCGGCAAGCTGCTCCCTCGTGTGAATGTTATCTTTTTGCCACTCGCTATCTAATCGCGCTATGCGTGTATTCGTGACCGAGTCTAAAAACGATAGCACGCATAAGGCGAAAATTTACAATCGTAGTCACAAGAACGAGTTCACCACGTGCTATTAATACATATAATAGACAATAATTAGATTATTTTTTGACAGATTTAGAGCAGATCTCTTTCAGCAATAAATGGAAGACCCAATTGTGTGCCTAAAAATGAATCTTTCTCTTTAACAGAATTTAATCGAGTTTTCTTAATCAAGAGAGATAAGATTATTTCAAATAATTAACAGAAATGTGTCAAGTAATATTATAAAGCTGCTTCCCAGAAAAGAGAGAAATACTGTTTTAACAGTTTCAAATTATAAATGTTAATTAGTTATTATTTCTTATATAATACGATAATATAATGACGACTGATGTCAATAATAAATTTGTATGCATACTTCAATATTAATACTGTATGTTAAATGAGCAATTCCAAATGTTTTTTATGACTTTAAAAAAAGTTTTTGGAACCGCCATAAAATATTTACAGGTTCATTTAACGTGCAACTTTTCCGGCAATGTAAAATATTTAATGCAAATTTTCGCATTAAACTTTTTATTAAAGTAAAATTTTGACACCACACGACAATAATAGGTATATAGCTTCAGTGAAAGCGTCATTCATCAGTTATGAAATCTGCAATTCCGTTTGAAAATATACAATAGGTGACGTCACAAAAAGCACTATGCGTTATTCTGCTAATCTTCGCTTTCACGTATAATCCAAGATAAGTAAAAGAAGATAACGACGAAGTTTATTGCAGAAAAATGTATCAATGTTACACCAGCATATGTACTCACAATTGCGCGACTGCCGCACCCCACGTGTATCACATATATATGTGTACACATAGACACGTACCTCCTCGCTTTATCTAATCGCGAGCGTGCGTGTATAGGTGCCATCAGACAATATGGCACCATCGACGGCGGCGCGGACGAACGTCGAGCTTGAGGGTCTCCTTCAATTTTTACATAATGCTCGTTGCCTCCCCGAGCCCGTCTGATTTATTGACGGTGTCGATTGGTACTCTCGCTCCCCGCGCGTTGAATAATTGTCGCTATTAATAACTGCGAATTCAATTCTCCGGTTCAATATCTACCGAGACGCGCTCGGAAGACGGCGAGCCGCGCCCCCGATGCCGTTCTCTCTCCCTCTTTCTCGCGTTCATTTAATCGCGCCTTGCCTCGGGAACGCATACGAGAGACGGTATATTCTAAAATCCATAAACCGGCGTTTCCCCCCGAGGGCCGATAGCGCGCCGGATCGACGATAAGAGACTTATTACCCATCGTAAATTACAACCGGTTCCTTATCTGAACCGCGTGGCGTTGCAAATTATCGGCTTTGTATCGAGAGAGATCAGTCGGAAAGCACGGGCAGAAAAGATCGATCGACGATCTCACGACGTATACATTGCACGTATTCATTTAGATCGATTGCAGAATGGAAAGAGATCTTTAGAATGCATTTGATGCCGAAGAGAATGACCTACAAGCACGCGCCTCGACATTCATAGATATTCGCAATTGCTCGTCGATAATCTTCTTAAACATCAATTTCAAAATCTCCCCTTTATACTCCGGTGTAAAATAAATCCGATATAATCTCGTCTTCCAACTTATAATATTATTTCAATAGCATACAGAGATCAAAGTACACGATGTCTTATCGAATGGAATCAGGACAGTTTTCCTTGAGATTATAATAAAGACGATACGGATAATCCTATCTGTTAACTGAATTTATCACGATACAATTACCGGTATTTCTTCATTGGAAAGGCAAAGCTCATAAATAAAGATAAGATAAATAATATCCAATTACAATATAACTTCACTTATCTCACAGGATCGGAATCAACTAAGAAGAGCTTTAACAGTAAGAGAGCCCCGTTTCGACGACGCTCATCGATGCGAATACGTTACGATAGAGTTTCACACTTCATCGGGATAACAGAGATAATTCTCTCGTTGAGTCTACCGAAGGTGTCAGATAAGTGAAGGCGGAGTTTATCGGTCGTGTGCGCGGGGACCGACGATTCCGCTCCGCGCGAACGCGCTCGTTACGCGCGAGTACGAAAACTCGATTATGCAACGGTTCGTTACCTTGATACTGTCGTAGCAGGCGGTCACCCGTCCGTTCTGCACCTCGACGTTAGCCGGCGGATGGGCGAACTTGCACTCCGTGTCGGGCCTGGTGCACTTGTTGCGCTGGAACTCCCTGCAAACCTCCAGTTGCAGCCACCGCGAGTCCTTGCCGTTCAGTAGGTTATTCATGCTGACCATTGCCATTCTTCCACTCCTGGAAGACCGAGAGTCCCCGTCGGTTGGCTTCTACCGTGAGAGAGTAGTAACCTGGACTCTCCTCTCTCTCTTTTCTTTCTTTCTCTTTCTTTCTCTCTTGCCGTTCTAAACTCTTGCTCGTGATGATCGGCTCCTTTTCTCCGGTCGCGTGCACACGCGTCGACTGATCTTACCAAGGATATAGACGTTTCGGTTTATGGAATACGATCACCTCGCGACACGAACTCGTCGGCACTTGTTCACGGGATTTCGCCAAGTCCGGTACTGAACCCTTTCGTTCCACCACTTTCGCCTCGTCTCGTCAGCTTCTCTCACCACTCGCTCACGTGCACACGTTCACCCCTTCCTGTCTCCCTTTCTCTCCCTCTCTCCCTCTCTACCATTCACACACAAACACACTGTATGCGAAATCCCGCGAGTGCCTCGGAGTCATGCAACTACTTGTGACTGTATACCTTACGGCAGGAGATCTCTCGTTTAAGCGCGATGCGATGATCTTAGTGTCCCATGTACACGATGATCGGCGTCTGTCTTCCTGTGCGTAGATCTTCCGCGTGGGAAATCACCGTGTTTCGCGATTTCGTTCTTCCTCACCTCGAAATCGCGCTTGGCTCTCGTCGTCGTTGTCGTCGCGCGATATGTCTGACGAAGACTCGCGTTTATCAGCAACGTCGGCTGTTTCGAACGTGGCTTATCGCCGTTCTTTTTCTCTCGCCTGATATCGGATTCCGTGGCGAGTATTAATCGAAGGAGCACGGCGGCGGCCGGCTTAGGCGTTGTCGTCGATGATTCGCGTTTCTGCGAAATTCTTTAATCTCGTAGGCCGGGTTTTGATGGTGCACGCGTTTCTCACACGATAATCTCCGGGAAAGCTAAATGTACGCAGGCGAGAGAGGACAGGATGAAGAGATATCTCACCGGGAAAAGAGAAGAAGCGAAAAAGGTGAAGCTATATATCGACAGCGATTAGACACCGGTCGATTTTAGGCGGGATGGCGCTACTCCTGGCTTCGTGATAAGGCGGCGTCGTAGCTCGTCGATCTCATCTATCGACTCCTTATTCACTATATTTCCTCTGTTCTCTCTTAATCTTGCAGCGCACCGTAGCGTTGAGAAGCTGTAGCCTGGTAGTAGTAGTAGTAGTAGTAGTAGTAGTAGTAGTAGTAGTAGTAGTAGTAGTAGTAGTAGTAGTAGTAGTAGTAGTAGTAGTAGTAGTAGTAGCAGTAGTGGTAGTAGTAGAATAGTAGTAGTAGTCGGGCAAAGCTTGAAAGCCTTCGAAGCTAAACGTCGACCAAGAAGAACGTGCTCTCTAGACGCGCGCGCTTTTGCACAAGTATCTCCCTTCCTTTATGCACACACAGGCGGTTGGTCGCCGCTGAGGGTGTACTGGATCGCACGTGTATGTGTATATATGTATTCGTCTACGTATGCGTGTTTCGAAAAGCCGGTCGTGACGTCCTTCAAGCCGGTTTCAAACCAACGCGTGTGTCTCGCGGCGGCGAGTCTACTGGAAGGAGTAGGGCGATGGTGGTATAGCGGAGGAGCTGGTGCAGGACTGTATTCGTTCACCGCAGCGGTCTGCCGGTGCTGCTGATGAAGCAGGAGAAGACGGAGGGGGGAGAAAGAAGGGCCGCTCCGTGCGTGGAAAGGTGGAGGAAACTCTTACGTGCCGTCCTGCCGAGATCGAGAGGAACAGCAACGCGCGAGTCGGTTATTTCGAAATTTCGTGGACAGGAACAGGATGCTGGGAGATGTGGCGACGGCTGTAGACGCCGAAGAAGCGTGCGAAGAGAGTGGTAACGGAGACGACGACGAGTAGGAGCGGTAAGAGGGTAGTGTTGTAAGCACGTGAAGACGGCGGGCGACAAAGCGGGCGTACAGGCGACAAGAGAGGGCAAAGGTCCATGAGACAGAGAGAGGGAAGGGGGGTTCCCAGGGGGTAGGGCAGGACGGGGGGGACTGGGGGGGAAGGAGAGGATTGCGAGTTAGCGAGTGACGTTGCGCTTCCGTTCCTCGGATTTACGTCATTTATTCGGCGCACTGCTGGCTCCTCCCGCGCGGTCGAACTCCGGTTCCTGCTGTTCTGGAAACATACCAAAAGCGAAAACTCGCGTTACTGCGGATGCAAAGGCTTAAAATGCTTTCTGTTTCGGGCTTTCGGGCAGTCGGGGATGAGGGGCGGCCGAGCGGGGGTTAAGCGCAAGCCGCGAACAGACAGACAGATGGAGTCGGAAAAGCGCAGGACTACGCAATGCACAAGCACGCTCGAGCACAAACGACAGACGTTATCAATGTCGGGATTGCGGACACGTCGCGACTAGAATCCACTGAAAATATTGACGGATAGCGCTCTTGTTCCCCCCACCCTTCGTCGGTATACGCAGACGAAATGCGAGTCGCACGCCCAAGAATCTGCCCGATTTGAATATATGTAGAACTCGAAACGTATGTACTCTCTGCAGCTCGCGCTATCTACAAGGTGACAAAAAAGTTTGGCCATGAAATTTTGTGTTTATCAAATCGTTAATATATAAATATATTTACAAAAAGGCAAACTTTGGAGTATCAATTATATCTTATTAAATACCAAAAAGATTCTGCACCGAAAGATTTCCATCAAATGGTGAACTAAAGATTGCTCTATTAACTTGAAGAATTTTATCCACAGAAAGATACGTGGCCATCATTGATACATTCTCGAAGCGCAAATTAAAGTTTGTATCAGAGCTAAAAGTAGCCATTTTTATTTTTGTTATTTAATAAAATATAACTAATGTGTGCTCCAAAGTTTTTTTATAAATATACTTTACTAATAATTTAATATGAACACAAAACTTTATAACCAAACTTTTTTGTTACCCTGTATTATAAACAAAATATTTGGTCCGCAGCATCGATATTTATGGAGAGTTTAGGAAAAATGTTTAAATGTATACACATATTACACATTTTTGTAAATATATTGTAATTTATGATATAAAAGAGATATATGAATAATTCAAATATGAACAGGTGGTTAATTCAACTGAATTATAATGGTAAAAATATCCAATACCAAATATTATCAATGCAAGTTGTAGGTAACCCTAATCGACTGATTGTGAGTAAATAGCGGTCGTACATCAGGAATGAAAAAAAAATGCCATATAATTTAATAATTTTAGTTGCGAAAACTCACAACGTGCTATAACTCTTCACGATCTGCTGCGTACATTAGCCGGAGAAAAACTGTGTTTGCTTACATGCAGCATAAACATCCGGGGCGCGGAACGTTCCGGGGGTGAAAGGAGACCAGGGGCGGTCGTGTATTTTATGTGCGACGACGTAGAGACAGTTAAGGCGAAGAAAAAGGCACGCACGCGGCCAGGACTATAGTACAATTTTCCGTCGCGCAAGTAAGCCGCTTACGAAAAGCGGGCTCGAGTCGCCGTTTCTCATGTTACCTGGTGCGAGTTATGGCAACGTATGTGTGCGCGTCCGACGTACACACACTGCCGAACGACCGCGCCTCGACGGCAAAGAAAAACGTTTCGAGCGCGAGATCGTTTGTTTTCACCGGGATTCCGCGAGTTCGCTGAGAACCGCTGATATAATGCAACGGGAAGACTCCGCCAAGTCTCGCCATCACCGGGTGTCAAATACGATAATTATTATGTACTTAAAACGTCACATATATTTTCGTAAATTCGCACTCTCTAAATCTGAATCAGTGCATAGTCACTAATTATCCAGTGGCATACTCGACACTGGATAATCAGTGAAGTTCAACTATAAAGAAGAAAGAATGTTTGAGCATTATATAATTAAATACTGATACTTGCGCGTTAATTTCAATCTTCTAATACCCTATTTATTGAATTTATGCACTAAACAAGGTTAGTTAGTTAGATCACATAATAAAGATTAGATAGGTTAGGGATCTCACATTTCATTTACTGATTATCAGTGGCATACTTGGCACTGATATCAGTGATTATCCACTGATTCAGATTTAGAGAGCAGTATACTAAAATCTCTCTCTCTCTCTCTTTGAGAACCAATTAATGTACAATATTAAATTTCGAAATCAAATGGCACTAACCATTAATGTTAATTCAAGGTCTATCTTAATTTTAATAGAGCAGGTCCTGTTTAAAAACAAAATTTCCTTTAAAAAAGTTTAGCAGGAGAGTCTTATGAAAAAGCATTCTATATATTATTTTAAAGAATAAAAATTAAAAAACAAACGCCAAAAAACACGAATACATCAAATAGTAAACATATCTCTCGCCGCGACTCAATAACATGAAATGTCATAAAGCAACTACAAGCCCGTATCTACAGTTAGAAAATGAATACACTTTTTATCGTATTAATAGTTCCATTACTTTCTTCTAGATATTTAGCAACTTTTATCTATTCGCTAACAAATCTGAACGTACGTCATGATAGATGAAAAATAAAAGCGCGTGATTACGATAATCCGATAAATTTCACTGAAATCAACAGCTGTTAGAATCAACACACAGAATATGTTTTAAAACTAGAAAGCAGATTTGAAAAAATGTTACGAATAAGTTTCTATGTGAAATATACAATAAATTGTCACATCTATAAAAGAGATGTGTCAATTCAGCTTTAACCTTTATCCAGGCAGATTCTTTTTAGTTTCATAAACCTATTGGATTTATTTTATTCGTTCATCTATCGCTTTACGTGTGTGCGACGTCTGAAATATTTCAATTTTTATTTTCAGACAGCCTTAATTAATCTGAAATTTTATATTCATAATTTTAATACATCATTTAATGAACGAATCAGTTTACTTACAGTTCTCATACATTAGTACATTTTTCATGATTATTTTATATATTTTTATTACTACTATATTTTATTGTGAAAGGGGAAAAAAACTACATTCTATTTTATAAGTTAATTGATATTATCTTTAAATCGAACTTTAAAAAATTAAATTTAAAAAATATTAAAATATTATATATATATATATATATAATGGTGAACATTAATGCAGTAATATATACATAACATTATATTTGGAAAAAATTATATATGTCAGTTTGTTGGTAAAAAAGTATGGCACATAAAACAATATATTTAACATTAACATCATAGTTAAATTACTCGGGCAAAAATCGCTTCGCCGAAGAAAATATATCGTTCAAATAAGAGTTAATGTATTTCTGCTGAATCAGATCGCGTGTTGTTGATATAGAACGAATCGTTGGCAATATCCCCGCGGCATCGACGCAAAATTTTGATCGGGAAAAACGAGAGGCTTAGTTTTATCAATAATTATTAC
>NW_017257409.1:99678-101669 GCF_001594055.1 Mycetomoellerius zeteki | reverse complement strand
TCTTTCCCTCGTGACTTCTCTCGCGTGCTCGAGAACCTCTGTCTCTTTCTCTCTCATTCTTTTTCTTTCTCTTTCTCTCATTCTGCCGATCGAATCGATATACGTGCACGAATGCGGCTTCGAGCTTCGTCCACTTCTTCTTTCACGTGACTACCGCAGGAAAGAGGGCCGACCGAATCAATATCTCACACAGACATTTCGACCTCGTCCTCGTCGTTGTCGCTGCGAACTCCTCGTACCCTTCGAAGGTCGTTCTCATTGTCTGACAATGACTCGAAATCCGACGGTGCAAAACAAATCTCTGAATCCCTAATTAATCTGTCTTTTTACCGTACTCTTCGACCAACGCATGTAAAACATTCGCGTATCTATCGCATATATGTGAGAGCACGTGCACCGAATGTGAGCGCGCAGGAAACACGCATGCATGTTCAATTGTAGCGTGTTCAATGTATGAATTGACATTTTGCACGTATTAAGTTACGTGGAACCTTAATAAGAATTTCGCATAAGTACTTGACACTTTAACTAATTCCGAGTATCGTTAAAAATTATAGCAAGCGCGAAACTTTGCAATTTGAATTAGAATATTGACGATTCGTAAAAGATAGCATATTATCGTACTAAACAATCTTGAAATGTTTTTCTATTCTATTTCTGTTATTTGATGAATATTTAATGACTTCTTGTTTTACAACTTTTAAAGTCTAATAACCCAAAATGAGAATTATACACACATAAAAACTCTAATAGAAAACTAAATCTATCAAAATTAATTAAAATAAGATGTTATAAATATTATTATGATTTACACGTTTAGTGTTGAATCTTTCAAAACACTTTAAAAATTTCAATATTGAACATATTGGAAAATTAATTAAGAATTCAGTAAATTTATTAACCATTATTTAATTCTTCCTAATATATATATTTATATTATAATATACATACACACATAGCATTTTCATAAAGCGCAAAATAAAAATTAAAAAGAAAATAGATCTCGTTTCAATTTGAAAATAGCCACATGTCGGATATTAACCAGAGATGTGGTTTTCGTATTGCGAGCTTTTACTCGGTTGGACGGTTCATTTATAACATTACCATTATAATACACCGGTTGGATACGTGATTGCGGTCGATTGGACAAATTCGTCGACGATATACCGAGCGAGAACAACGATTCGATCGACAGAGGATGAGCGCATACACGTGAGAACGAGAGAGAAAGTTACATAAATAGAGGCACACAACGCCGGAGATGAGAGAGAAAAGAGAAGAGGACAAAGAGTGGTGAGGTAGAAAAAATGATTTTTAACATTTCCGATAGATTGCACCTGATTACCCGGATCGTACGAGCGGGCACATGCAATTCTGCACGTGGATAGCTGTGTGCGTGTATGCATGAGTACGCTCGTTCATTCGATAGGGCTCCCTTTGTGCGCGAGACCGAGAGTAAAGTAAAAAAAAGGAGTGAAATTAACGGAATGAAACAATGGAAACGACCGGGCTTAAGGGTTGCTGCCAGCTGTGTAATGGAATTAGGTCCGATTAAATTAGCTAAAAGGATTTTAGGTATGTACCGAAGGAGCAAACTACGTTTTCGATATTATCGTATTTCTTTCTCGTGCTCGCGAATACAACTGGTATTCTACTCGCCACTACCCTTTTTCTCTGTCTCTCTCTTAATGCAACTCCAATAACTGCTACGTATAACTTACATTCATATAAGTTTCTAAGTGGAGAGTCTAAATGTTTTTTCTATCTCATAAAAGCAGAGATAAGACATAATACTTTGCATGTTCAAATATTAAAAGTTAATCACTTTTTCATGTGAAATCACTTTTAATCTGAACTATAAAGATTGAAGGCAACCGGTCGCCTAAATCGTACCTATAAGTATTTTTTATCGTATTTCCTTTAAAAGTATTGAATTTATGAATGAAAATAATTAAAAATATAAGATTAATAAAAGAAATCATTAATTAATA
>NW_017257409.1:82614-99480 GCF_001594055.1 Mycetomoellerius zeteki | reverse complement strand
TATTATTGTCAGTTATCAGCCTTATCTTTTGATGGTACGATTTAGGAAACTTGATGAATTTTGTAAAAATATCGATTTAATCTTTACAATGGTTGCAAATATGTATATACAGAGTGAATGTAAAATACTCTATAATAAATCTTCTTTTATAAAAATACAAAAATTTATAATAAAATTGGATGATCGCGTTGTTATCAGCTACATAAGTTGATTAAAAATTAACATCATATGTACCTGATTTTTTAACACGCCGCTAACATCCATAAAACAAGATGTAGACTATTATATTTTTGTCTATATTATTCATTTCTCATATATTTTGTTTTATTGTTACTAAATATTGCCTATATTAACTAATAACATAAAATATTGATGAGGTACGATTTAGACGACCAGTATTGCATTCGGCAACTCTTCCCTACTTAACAAACAAAAATATGTAAAATATTAAGAATAAATTCGCAAAATAAAAATAATGAAAAACTAACAAAAATAAAAATAATAGAAAATAACGATAGCAAAAGACTGAAACATGACATAATACAACCTATGGATAAAATTAATCAAAATGCAAACTGCAACGCAAATATCTAAAAGTGTTTTATACATGCGTAACCATAATGTATCCAGAAATGTATACTGATATGACGAATCCAAGTAATAAATTTAAACTTAATAAATAATTCTATTAAAGTCACCTAGAGAGATGACACAGCGAATGTTCCACGGAATATTATTCCAAAATTCCACAGCGCAAATATAATAGTATACAGAAGGATCGTTTAAAAACTTAGTGCGGCACAAGGATAATGACAGAAGGTCTCCAGGAGTTTTTGTATAGCACGAAGTCTTAAAGAAAAAGACAAAGAGAGAGAGTCGCAGGAAACATCCAACGAAAGAGGTACCAGGAAGCTTTCCTGCAAAGCAACGGAGATCTGAGTAAACATGATATCGCGCGTACGGTAGTAAGTGGATCTTTCTGAAAGGGTTTAAAATTCATACAGGAGTGCGGTCGTAAAAATAAGACACGGCCGTGCTCGCCGCGTACACTACTGAAAGCGCCGCCGGCAAAAATTCCTATGCGTCGATGCGCTATTTTCCGCTTAAGACTTTTTGCGTGCACGTCCGTTCTTTGATACGTTCAGAGAATCCCGAGAACGGAATAGAGAAAACTTTTCCGCTCTTCTGCATCAGCATACCGCCGGGGAAATTGCGGAAGAAAACCGGAAACACATCGCTCCCGTCCAGAGTCGGAGCGCAGCAGCCGAATTTCGTTCATTAAGGAAGTTACCGGCCGCACAAAGTAACGCGTGAGCGCGAGAAATAATTGACATTCGGCTGCTGTATCGCGCTTGGATAATAACCGGCTGACTATGCGAGCTCGCACAGGATGCAATTTGTTTTCTAACAAGCACCGCTCGCCTGCCCGACTTCGGATTACGCGAATCACTATTTCATCACGGACGCAATTAGAGACCATTCCGGAGTCACGCACTGTTTAATCGGCATTTCGGGAGTTTTTTGTTACTTGGAAGAGGAAAAAATCGACAAACTTCAGATATGATATTTCCCTGAGCACCGGAGATAGATACGAGATCCTTCTTATCGGTATTAGTTGCAAAGTTACGTCATGCTGAAAATGGAGGCGTCGACGCGACTAATAGTCCTCTATTAAATATTCACCGTAACGAAAAATCGATTTCAAATTCGTCGCGGAATTCATAATCGAAATTTGATCCGCTAAAAGTAGGACGTACTCAAAATAAAACTGTGACCTACAAAAGATATGGGAAATCGTTAATTAATCGGAATCTTATATAAATTACTCACGTCATTAGTTAAGGGGATCCTAAAGCCGTCTGTATTACCGACTAAATCGTAATTTTTGTATAACAAATACTTTTTTCTCTTTCACAGATTCGAAAATTCTTTTCCAGGATCAAAGTATACACATTAATACGTGTTTGTGAGGTGGAATTTATGCCGAGAACGACAAAAAATTGCGAAATTGAAATCTTAAGAAAATTTTAAGAAATTTTTTATCGTTCTCAGCATAAACTTCACCTCACAAACACGTATTAATGTGTATACTTTGATCCTGGAAAAGGATTTCCGAATCTGTGAAAGAGAAAAAAATATTTGTTATATAAAAATTACGATTTAGTCGGTAATACAGACGGCTTTAGGATCCCCTTAACGATTCTGAATCTAACGGAAATCTTTCGGTTGTTAACTCAATTTTTTACGTTCATTAGTGTAGGTAAATATGACGCAGTGACGCGAAAACGATGCAAAGCTACGTGTGGAACAAAGAATTAAACGAAGAATTAAACACCTGAAACTTATACCAACGTAAGCCGCGCTACATCATTACGTATAGAGTGCTGCAGTTTTGTTTCGCTGAAAAGTAAGCAACTTAATAGAGCGAGGAGTATTACGTGTGAGCAAACCATGTACATCATTTGCATTTCTGTATTTACATTCGCGAGCGCGAGTCGATAATTCATGCGGAGAATCCTTTAAATTGCAATGCTGACATTACATATTTCGCGGACTTGTTAAATGGAGAGAAATCAAAATTCGGCGAGAATATAAAGGTACGTTTCACGACGTCCGATCATTATCCTCGGGAAACGTGGACAGTGAGGAAATATTTGCGCTAAAGCGAAAGCGCCATACGCATAAAGCCGAGGCATTATCAACAGAATGGAAAACAATGGAGATATCGATCGCCGATTCGCCGCGGTATACATCCATTCGGGTAAGGTTCGTCGTCGTTGCGGCGCCCGGTTTTACGTTCACACCAGTTCACACTTTCGACGCATTTAAGTTCCTATGAGCTAACAAGTTACCACACATCTGTCAAGATTCCACACTAGCGGAATATAGTTCGCGAAATATCCGCTGATCGGGAAATTATTACTGCGCTTCGTGCTCACTGCTTCGAGATTTAAACGCGTCGTAACTTTTTAATCCAATACAACTTTATACACGTAACCATTTCTCGACCATTATTGAAGTTTACGATAACATGATTTATAATATAGTATTAACAATGTGACAACAATGTGAATTATAAAAATAAAATTTTCCAACAAATTAAAAGTTTATCCCTAACTAAAAATAAGTATCATTTGATCTTTTAGTAATTCAGAATTTGGTTTCAAATCAATTTCTGTTGTTAAAATATGTTAAGATATGTGTGTATATGTGCTTTATGTATACCATTAAATTAATACCATTAAAACTCTTAATTTAACACAAAATATAATCGAAATTTTTACCTATAAAAATTTATCTATAAAAATTTACATCTATAAAAATTTATCTTCCAGTTTTTACACTAATTTTATATTCACAAAGAAATTTGCAGAAATTAATTTGATGTTCTACTTAAAAAACATCGAAAAAATAGTACGTAAAAACGGCGTAATGTGGATCTTCTCTAAGCAATATTAATTCCTTAAACGAATATCAAGATAAATATAACGGTAAGCATAATTCTAGCTATTCTCGAATACGTTCTAATCTAAAGAGAGTGCGAATAATACAGCCGTAAAGAGGAAGCCGGCCGTAAAAAAATTCCGCATTGCGTGTACAGACAAAATCAAGAAAAAAAATATTCGACGTGTTCAGCAAATTTTCATTAAAAGAAAACTCACACATTATCGCACATCGCATCGTGTCGCCACGTATTTTCAGCCTGTAGCATTTCAATGCGTGTTCGTACGTAGCCTCGCTATGAAAATGGTTGCATGCAATTATACGGAAAATATTTTTCATACCAACAAGCTTTTGTGTTATCGAGTTAAAAGCATGCCGCGATATAACATCAAGAATGGCATATCGACATTTTTTGTGAGCACTCGATTAAAAAATAATGCATCTATATGTGAAAATTACCCACGAATCACTTTATTAATGCAATTTACTGAAACTTAATGGAGTTTTTATTAAAGAGAGAGAAAGAGAAAGAAAATCATCAAAACTTGAACAAAATGTTATTTTCAAAAATAAAACAGTCAGATTTGTTCTTTCCGAATAATATATTTATTTATAAGTTTATGTAGGACGTCCTATTTTAATGGAAATAGTTATGTATTTTTTCGAACTTGACGTTGTGTGTGTACAAAAAAGTTTCAGATAAAAATTTTAAGTTCAAGAAAATCAAGGCTATGTAAAAATCATTACCATTTTTTTAAACTTTTTTAAATATCTTTTACTTTTTTTATGGAAATTGTAACCGCATCGGACGTCGAATAAAACAGCATTTGTGGTGAAAAACTGTTAATTTTATATATTCTATATTTTATTCTGATACATCTTGATATTATATATAAAATAAATATCTTGCAAAATTTTTATTTCTCAATGATCTTATCTTAACCATTTCATGTACAGAATAAGGTAAATTAAATAAAGATAACATACAATTGCTTGAAAAAATAATCATTTTCAATATACTATAAGTACATATTTTTTTGCAAATAATACTAGGTCGTTATAGGTCTATGTTTTTCTTTACACTGATTGATTTACCTAATTATTCTGTTTATATAAAAGTACTAAGATAAAAATCATTGAAAAGTGAATATTTTAGAAGTTTCATTTTACATATTTTAAATTTATTAAAGATATATGAGGTATCTTATATAAAAAAAAATCACGATCTTCGTATGATCTTGATGCCTCCATCCAAGATCAAACCAACAGCACTCTTTAAAACCCTCAAAAATTTTTATCTAAAATATTGTTTTGTAACAGGTTTAGGAGACATAATGTTGTTTCTATTATATGAGGCACGCTGTATACATACACACATAAACATATACATTAGCTAATTGTAAATAGAATCTTGGTTTTAATTAATAAATGCTAAATGCATACATGACAAGGCAGTCACAATTCTGAACAAAATTTACTAACATCTTTTTACTAATTCAAGGATATAAGCATCCATAAAATTAATAGTAAAATTAATAAAGGTAAGTAGTAACACAATTCGATAAATGCGCAATTTCTTAAATGAAACTGTGATGTATAATACGTTGATAAAAATTAATATAACATAATAAAAATATCCAAAATATTCTGAAAATTATTTTTCTATAGTAATACATTCCTTTCAATATTGCCCCTTCACTATTTAATATTAATATATTTCACAAGATAAGGTATCAATATTATGTTTGGTACATAGAATAAGACCCCCGCAGTTTAAAATATTTATCCTTCGACCGTATAAAAAAAAGATTCAAGGAAACGATCGAGTAGCCGAATTTCTTCTGCGAACACATCGTGCGGTAAATCGGTGGATGGAGAGCAATTAGAATGCGAAATTGGTCGCGTGTAAGAGAGCGAGGGGTTAAAAAGCCGCTCAAAAGCAATTTGACGTAGCGTGGTGGATGCATCGGGTCGCTTTGAAGCCATAAATTCGCGAGGGGTTGTGCAATTGCGGGTGTGACGGGGATGTTCGCGTTGTCCAATCGGACGTTGCGCTCTGGCTGCTCGTTCATGCGTTTCAACGCTTGCAAATCATTCATTCCGACTCATTGTCGACAAGTTGGCTGCGCTACACGCACGTTGTCACACCACGCAAAATGCATACTCTCTCGCTCTATCTCTCCTCTTCGGTCTATTTCTCTCCCTTTCTCTCTCTCTCTCTCTCTCTCTCGCTCTACGTCATGGAATTCCTCGGAATAGGACGCAGCGGGGAGACCATGCCCTTGAATATTTATCGTTCCCGCGGGATCGAATTCTACGTCGACGAGCCCGCCGTCGAGCCGCACGAATTGGCGCGAAAACGCGGTCATTACGACGCAACCAAGCCACGAATCGGCAAACCAGATCGTTATTGAGACGCGTTCCGGAAAAAATTATGCGTCAAAAGAAAAAGGAAAAAACGCGAAAGATTATGCATCAAGAAATATTGTTTCAGTAATCGTATCAAATTGTTTATTTAACTATCTAGCTACGAAAATAGCTTTCAATTATGTTCAATTATTCATTTGCTTCCACTTACATTAATTATTAATAAATAACTTCATCTGCTAATGATATTGAATATGCACTAAGCTATGATTCGAATATAACTACAAACCGCAATATATATAACTAATTCAAGATACACGCAAAGTATACATATATTTTATTATATACATTTTCGAATCTCATCCAGGTTAAAAGCTTGTTGAATTATTTTGGAGTACGCATGCTCCTTTTAATTCCGTTGTAAAGCTTCATTAGCGATCGATCCATCATTCCGAGCAAAATGGAACAGAGTTTCCAGCGACCTTTGTTATTCTAAAACGGACGTGTGATTACATAACTTTCCACTTTTTTTTACTAATGAAAAAGTGAAAAGTGAAAATTTTGCGCCCGGATACGCTCGAAGCTGTCACTGTACAGCTTTTATTTTCAGCGGGAAGCCATGAAGATTCGATTACGCGACATTCGATTGCGCGAGATTCACGTGAGATTTGAAACGACGAAAAACACAAAGAGCGAAAGAGTTCACTAACAATTGCACGATCGAGCCCGCATCGAGTGTAATCGCGAGATATATCGGACACGAATACAACGGATACGTCAAATAACGGTCTCACTTTGCGACACGCCGCATGCTGACGTCGTATCGGCTATGAACTCCCGATCCTTCACAAATCGCAAGGAAGGGAAGGTTAACAGGCCACGACAAGAGGAGAGACGAACAGAGACGCAAAGAAAGAGCGGGGAGAGGTGAAAGAAGGGAGAGAGGCTACAAGCGAGACTGCGAGTTCGTTCGAGCATCTAAAAAAGGGGAACGCAAGAACGCCCGTGGATTTACGTTGATGTATCGTCCGAGGTGAGCGAGAAAGAGAAAAGACCGAGTAAAAGAGAGAGGATAAAACGAGTGGAGAGAGGCGGAGCAGGGGCAGGAGGGAGAAATATTTGTAGATTATGCTGGCGGGGCAACGCCACCCGCCTGTTCTTCGCGAGAACGTAGCCTGTCATGAGACTAAAATTAAAACGAGGCACACCCCGATACCAGCATGCGTGCGCCTAGAAATGCTTAAAATACTTCATATCGACATTATCAATGTTATTTGGCATCAAAGTGTGTCATCATTCCAAACACTAACTTGACAATAATACTTTAAGCCTACTAAATGATACCCAGAAATATCTGAATGCGATTATATCGATATGGATCATATTTTAATATCACTTTTTTAATATTATATACTTTCATATTAAAATTAATTACAAATTCATTGAATCGTACAGAGTTAGAAAAATTTCTTTTACTATCAACGAACCACATTAACGCTGCAAGACAGTGTACTTCTGAGTAACCTTACTTCCAATTAAGTTTAAGCACCCTTCAATTCCGATATCGAACTCTAAAAACTTTATTAATCTCAAGTAATCTTGAAGTTATACTTAAGAAAATGGAACATGATAATATTCGTGAGAAAAACTTGAAAACTCGTGTCCTTTTAATTTCACCCAAGATGGGCCGTTTATGAAACGAGTCGGCGATAGTAAATTGCAACAGGTATAAAAATCTTATTTGCATGAGGATCTTTAAAAATACATTTTAACCGAGATAGTAGATCTAGACGGCGTAAAACCGTATGCACCTTACGGAATACATTGTCGAGAGTTTACGGTTAAGATGCCACGGAGGTGATGCTCCATGTTTGCGAGCTTACTCACGCTGCTAACGTCGGCGCCGCTTTTGCTCCGTTCCTGCTTTGTGCGCTTTCAGGCGCGACAACCCGCGTTACTCAACTTACTTACGCGCGCGACCCTCGAATTACGTCGTCCTCGAGTATGCACGCGTCATCTTTTTGTGTCTCCCTACCTCGCTGATCTTCCCCCACTAAAGGTTAAACCGGTATACAGAATAGCGGACAATCGGCAGTATTCGGCGAAATCAACAATCGGTTATATTGCTCCGACCGAGCTTTTCTCAATTAAAATTAGATTACAAAGGCTACTTATCTGTCTTCGTAATTTAATTAGCTAAATCGAATTTCCGTCATGGCAAATTCCACTTGTAATTAACTGAGACACAAGGTTTTGTAATAAATTTTCACCCTTCCGGCTTAATTTGCCAATGTCTTTTAATTCTTTATATTACATTAATTAAATACTTAGTGAAACGTAAATTTTCATCGAAGCAAAGTAGACAATTTATCAGAAAACGCTTTTATACTCCGATTGTCGCATTATACAATCTATGATTTTCTCGCGTATCTCTTTTTTCCATTCTTTGAAATCGATCGAACGATCAAACGTTTTTCTAGAACGAAAGTCGTTGACAAAGTGGAAAATCCAGTGAATTGTATCTTTTTCGAATTCGATCAATGTAATAACGTTGATTGATCCACAATGTTGAATAGCTTTCGAATCAATGAGATTACAATATTAAAATCGCACAATCATTATCCAAACCGAATTAACATACTATTGATAATTCATGAAGTTATTTTTGGGATTTCTTATTATGGAATGTCTTTTAATTAAACATTATACCTACTCTCTTCGAGCAGAATTTACATTTATTTAATCTTTATTGAAATATGACGAATTATTAATAATAATGCATCAATTTGTACATGAAATGTCATTTCCAAAAAGGATATTATTTAATGTTATAAGAGTAAGTGATATTTTAAAGTTAAATATACACGAATAGTTAAAAATAAAAAAGTAATAAGACTTTTTGGTACCTCCTACTCATTTTTACATTTTAATAGGAGGTAGGAAATTAAAGTCACGAAGGTGAATAAATAAGAGGAATGTATAACAAATTAAACGTTTATGACATGCCGGTTTAATTAAAATTATTAAAATTTAAGTTGTTTGTCTCGTGCCGTGTGCTTATAGTTTGATCTCTTGAAAGCATATTAGATAATAATCCCTGATGATA
Organism: Mycetomoellerius zeteki; assembly: GCF_001594055.1. Lineage (NCBI taxonomy): Eukaryota > Metazoa > Arthropoda > Insecta > Hymenoptera > Formicidae > Mycetomoellerius > Mycetomoellerius zeteki. The sequence continues at coordinate 90,563 of NW_017257409.1, read as the reverse complement.
ATAAAACCTCACAATAAATCTGACATTTTGTACATAGGTCGTCTGAAAAGTTTTGAGCCTCAACATGAAGATGGCATTACTCGTCAAAACAATTTTGGTACTATAATCGTACATACTTTGAAAGATACCTGCGAAAATTGTAGCTACTTCCGGCGCTTAGTTGTTATTTGACAGTTATTTACGCCAGTCAATGTCAATGTTTTTGTAAAAATGGAAAAAATCGAATATCAACAGTCGCCATGATAAAAATTCACGAATTGCGGTTCGAATTAATTGACCATCCACCGTATTCACCAGATCTGGTCCCCAGCGACTTTTTTCTGTTTCCTAGGCTCAAAGTTTGGCTCGGAGGACAGAAATTTTCATCGAACGAGGTCATCGCATCCGTAGACGCCTATTTTGCAAAGCAAGACGCTCAGTATTATTTGAATGGATTAAAGGGGTGGGAGCATCGCTGGAAAAAATGTATCTTAAAAGGAGACTATGTGGAGAAATAAAATTAAATTTGATCGAAAAATTACTTGTTTCTATGTTAAGCTCAAAACTTTTCAGACGACCCTCGTTAAGTTATTTTATTTAAATTAAATTTTAGATATTTTTATATTCGCACGTATGTTTTGCGTTCTATATTTAGCATCATTAAAAAAACAAAAGATAAAAATGAAAGTTAAAAATAATTAATAAAGGTATAATATTTACAAAAATTTCAAATTATATAGCATAATAATCATATTAATAACACTTTATATGTGTTCAATTCTTTTACTAACATACACACGCACTTTAAATTACATAAAGTTAAAAACATTAATAACAATAAAACAATATGACTTACTTTAGTGCGTGCTCCGTTAAAAACAAAGTAAGTTACGAGAAACAGCGAATATTTTGCTCCGCCCATTGTCCCTGTTGCATATCTCGATTTAATTATTTCGCTAAAATACTATATTCTAATCGTCATCTTAATTAAAAATTTATGTTAACATTACATTACTTTGAAACGTTCAACAATATTTGTATACGAAACAAATATAAATCGTACCTTTCACAATACATCTATTTAGAAAATGCATCATGATTACTGAAACATTGTAAATAAATATTTTGTATAATTTTTTACAATCTTGCGTAAGTGATTTGAAACATCATTAACACATATCTCGACTTTGCAAAAGTCAAGATATTATAGTTTATCCTTTCAGTTATGCCGGTTAAAATATAGCTTTTTATAAATCATTCATTACTAAATTTAAAAAATATAAAAGATATTTGCAACGCTTCCTTAAATAATTAAAAAAAATTTTATTTAATAAAATTTAAAGAAGTAAAATTTAAAAATTTAAAATTGATACTCCAGCAATTTATAATAATATCTTACTTTAAGTTAATAAGTTCTTAGATTTCGCGACTTTTCTTAATTTTCACTGCTTTTACCCTGACCACTTTTTAATTCCCCGACTTTTCTCGATTTTCTTTTTTTTTAACCGTTTACAACCCTGATAAACTAACATAATTTTACAAAAATTCACAAAATTAGAAGAATAAATCGTCATATATTTCACGAAAAGGAAACATGAGAGCAACATTTTCTATGCAGCTGGCGCATTTCGATTATTGTTAGCCGAAAACTGAAAGATCACACAAATCTCAAGGCAGTGGACATTTTGCCTGAGTTTCGCATGCGTTACGTCATAACCCATAAAACAAGCGGCTTCCGCGCCTATAATCTCTCTTACACATCTACGTACGGTCGCCGACGATGATGTCACAGGATAATTCGCCATGATGACGCCGCGAAAAAGAAAAGTACACAAGAGCATTCGCTAATTCGTCGTATAGCACTGGGCGTTGTAGCGTTTATGGGCGTAACCGGTAAATTTCAACTGACATGTTCGACAAAACGTATTATGAAATTGCATTCTGACCTTTGATCAAATCTCGGAAGAACGAGTTGTAAACGCAAGTGCCCACGTCAGATTGTTACACGTGTTTCACTGTATTTCCCGGCTGACGTAAACTTCCGGTGCGCAGCTGCCTCCATATAGCGTTATATTGAGAACACCCGAATGGGAGGTAGGAAATTAAAGTCACGAAGGTGAATAAATAAGAGAAATGTATAACAAATTAAACGTTTATGACATGCGGGTTTAATTAAAATTATTAAAATTGAAGTTGTTTGTCTCGTGCCGTGTGCTTATAGTTTGATCTCTTGAAAGCATATTAGATAATAAATATTTCATCTTCTTTGAACAATTTGCAGCGTTTTGTATCATCAAAATAGATTACTGCAGAGTTATATAAATGTCGATAATAATAAAATAGAATTCTATTCTAGATATTTTGATCGGGATTTAAATATAAATTAAATGAAACGATTGAACCGTTTCTAAATCTGACAATAAATAGGGTGATATTTAAATCTTTGACACATAATTACATTTAATTATGTAATATTTGCTATAAGTAATATTTGTGCGTGTAATTATCACGTTAAAAATAATATATATGTATATATAATCAATTTGCGCGTAAGTGTGCATGTATATTTAAAAAATGAAATTAGTGACGTCAGTCAATCAACGTAACGATAATGTTATTCACATCATTACGAGGATTTGTCACATCTGTCGTGCCTGCGGTCAACATCCTAGTAAAATCTCGCCTAAGTCTCATTGTGAAAAACGTATCGATTACACGGGTATCGTTGTAAAGACCTTCGGGTGTCGAGCCTTCGGTAGGTAGGTGCGACTTCCTACGGGTGCTGTAAACACGTCGAAAACCACCGGCTAAACGCCGGCGCTAGAAAAAGAGTCCCACCGTGCGCCCGGCAGGGAGGAGAGGAGCGTGGAAGGTCTCTCAATAGGATGAAAGACGGCGAGGTCGGAATGTCAGTCGGACACGCCCATTGGAAGGTACTGTAATTTGATGCGTTTGTGCGCGGATGCGCGTCACCACCGAGCGACGCATTTACGCGCGGCTCTATACCTGTATCTGTGTCTCTTCCTCCTCTCTCCCACCTCCTCCCTGATCCTCACTCCCCCTTTCCCTCCGACGTGAAAATTATCCACCTGCGTTACGTCATGTAGAAAAAATATGCGCGGCCCGATTATACGGAAGAAACGCGATCCGATCGAAACCGATCGTACGTGTTGTAAACGCGCGCACGTGGTGCAAATATTGCACGCTCGTTCGCAATAGTAAAACGAATAACGAACCTCGAGTCCTGGTTTCGAATAAGCGAGGGGGAGATGAAGAATATCTGCATACCGCTTTCCTTGTAATTTTGATTTTTGCCCGTGCCTGCGACCAGGCAAAAATGTCAACGCAAAAGCTGGCAAGATTTAGGTTAAAATTGGCTTTAAATCCTCTCAATCTATCTTTAATCAATTGGCGAAATTGGCGGGCAATTACGCGTAAATGAGAGAATAAATGATACCTGCGCATTATTAATAATTCTCGCAAATTAATATCGCGTAATGTGATCGCGATAATCACTCACTGTATAGAGACGTATCGCCGTTGTAATGATTCATTGACACAGTTAATTAATAATGAAGAAATAAAGAATTGCAATTCGGCTGATATATCTATACGGCCACCGGCTCGTAAAAATCTCACTAATGATGCAACAGGATGGATTCCAACGGAACATTTGAGAAACATATTCTAAGAAAATAAACGTTTTAGAAACAGTTGAATTCTTCGCGAAGGAAAGCCCGTAATTCGTTTGACAAAAAAATATGTAGTCGAGAAACAAGCAATCGTAACTCTACCACTCTTCATTCACACTTGTTTTTATTTTTCTTTCCTCTCCCGCTTCAAGGCACAAGTATGTGTTGCTATAAATATGGCAAGTGTGAGAAAGTGTAATAAAAGAATCTCTCAGCAACGAGGTTACGAAAGCTTTCGAGACGCTGTAGCGAAACACAGCAACGTCACGATAAGGCATGATAAAGAAGACGCATACGTACTCTCAATACGTACGTCGTCGTTTCCAACTGCGATTTAACGCGTGGTCGAACTTCACAATTTTCACAGCCGCGAAGAAGCCTCCGGTGGTATCTCCCGCCGCTACACGCTGCGTCGTTCGATCCCTCGACGGATTCGTAATTGCGCCTCAACGTATGTATGGTTTCAACGCATCGAACGCGCTCGAACGTTCTTCCGACGCGATAACCGACGAAACCGCGGAATCCGCTCGCACACAAAGAAACGCGAAGATGGAGGTTACGTGCGCGTTTCGACAAGCGCGCGCGGTCGTCACGGCGAACAAATGAAGCGCGACGCGGACCGAGAGAGCGCGCGATCACAGGCAGTTGAACGTTTCGAAATGCGGCTATCGCGTCGTTGCCGCGCGATAATTCCAACGACGATAACGACTAAAAGTTCGTTCGCCGCCGGCGAACGAACGGCGACGAAAATTCGAGTCGACCGGACTGATCCTCGGCGCGCGCGCCGCGCTCTTGAGTGACCAACTTCAGAGCGGAACGTTCCATACGTCTCGATTTCACGCGTTTCGAGATTACGTTACCGCGAACGCGCTCGTAATTTTAGACGCAATACGTTGATTTATTTTTAGATCACGTTTCCTTTCATATCTCCCATCTCCGTTTATTTGCGATTTATACTTGATTAATCGTATTTGCCAATACATATATGATATCATAATACAATGTTAAATATATACATATATATATTTAAACAAGTTGCGCATATCATCACCGACTAGTATTTGCGCAGCGATCGCAAGAATGAGAACCAATCAGCACGAAGCAAGAAACGACATTCGCGAAACGTAACTCGATTTCATCTGTTTTAGATTCAAATAGATTCAAATGGATTATATGTATAAATACGTTTTTCTCCGTGCGTATTCAAATATAAGTATGTATGTACTCTACCGCTCATTACTCACTATGTTTTTCTTAATTAAACGAAGAAGAATGAATTTCAATCTTTTTTTCATCTTTTTTTTCTAGTCTTCTAGATATTAAGCTTAATCATAATGTTTGATAGCTCGAAATTTTTAATTCTAAATATTGCTCCCTTACTACAAAAATAACACAACTCAAAAAGTAAAGTTTTCTAGAAAAGAGGGAAAACTTGGCAGAAAATTATTCACTGGTCAAACGATATCAACAAAAAGATATATTCTTAACATAATCAAATGTTTTTTTATTATTATATTTTCGTTTCACATTCCTTAAAAAAACCAGCCTTTCGAGTTATGACGACTTCAACAATTTTTTATGAAGTCAAGTTAGTTCATTTTTTATGAGGCTTATGTTTATCTAACTCATTCATGGTAATAATTCGGGGGAAGTCACGTTTTATAAATTGTATTATTTTTGAAGTAAACGAGCGATAAGTAAAGAGAATGATGGTAGAATTAGAATAAAATTTAGAGTGTCGATCGTGTATCTTAAAATGTGAAGTGAAAATTACAAAAGTGAAATAAATTCACTAGAATATTTATAGTTTCACAAGTCAATACTTAGTAAATTAGCTCGCTTTTTAAATTTTCATTGCGTTAAGATACATAATCGATTTCTAGATGCGTAGAAAAGATATATAAAAATTAGAATAGACAAATACTTTCGAGCGTTAATATTACGTATGTACATAAAATATGTACATACTGTGCGTGCGTCGAATGACTTTTTTCTTCTTTGTCTTTCTTTTTTTGTAGAATAATTTTTGTCTGTATTCAATGAATTAAATCCCGGCGATTACAATTATCCGTATTGATAGTTTGACACACATGAAATCTAATTGCGCTATGAGTGTCAAACTGTCAATATGGAAATTGTCACCCGATCGAATTTGCAAATATCTCGAGCACATTCTTTTGACGGCGTTTTCAATTGCAGCGATGCAAATCACGATGGATGCGATATCCAGCCTTCATAAAGTTATGCTTGATTAAATATGTATTCGATATGTGTATAAAAAGCGATTGCAATGCGTTTCCCACCTGCCATTTCACATTTGACTTTTAGATTTTAATTCGGAGTTCAACTTCGTGCGGCATATAAATTTATTATATGAAAGTCGGAGTAAGGTAAATTACTCCCGATGCAGATTATCTCGATTAAAAAAGTGCACGTAATACCGCATGGTTGTAATATACACAAAAATAACGTGAGAATTATTTCCCGTCGTCCAACGATTCTTTGACCAGTTTAATTTCAGCACGCCTTAGAAACCCGATAAGAATTGTTTTCCGCAACGTTCCCGAAGTAATAAAAAAAAAGTATAAAGTTTTCGCTTCGACTAAACAGCTATATACATATAAAGCATCACGATATTTGCATTTTAAAACCCGTATTCTCATTAGTCGTGGACGCGTGACGTCGGCATCGAAGACGCCGAGTTCTTACGACACTTTGGTAAACAAATATCGCCGCGATTATCACGTATAAGTTTTTTCTCGCGATAACGCCGAGGCGCGCGACTCGCGACGAATTTTCGGAAAAACAGCCGCAACGCGACGCATTTGAGACGCGCTTCCCCCCCCCCCCCCCCCCCCTTCAACGGGCGCGCGTAGAGGTGCATGCGTATATATTACGCATACCAACCATGTAAAAGTCTACGATACTATATGTATATATACGTGATGCCCACGCGGAAAACGTCATCCATCGCGAGACCTTACTCGGATCACCCCGCGGATCGTCTTCAAAAACACTACCGAAGTACCTCCGAGTATCATTTTATTCTTGTTTAATATTCAGTAAGAATAAGGATAAAAAATATACGTTACAAGAAAACTCCGGACTAATGAGAGTAGATTGTTGAGCGCAAAAATTTCTTCGATATAAAACAACTTAATTACTTGATCGAAGAAAAGTTGACGAACAAGGATCGATAATGAGGATAAAAAAATGATATGCTCGACGGTATTCGAATAGTGTTTTTGAACGTAGCCCCACTCGCGTATTTATTTATGAAACCGCAGCTACAAGCGCGTCACACCCACACCGTTTGTTTCGCAACACACACGCACACGTACCACGCGCAAAGATAGACGTACGCACATGACAGGTGTGCCCGATAGGTGAACCACAGATAAGGGAACTTTGTATGCATTACCTTGCTCCGGAACACGCGAAGGATTCGGACGCGATCACGCCGTGATGTCGGTCACCTTGGCGCGAAGATGCTCGCGACGTTGCTCGATGACTGCTTCTTTCCCTCGCTCTCTCGTTGCGTTCTTCTCCTCGGAATCGCCTCCTGGATGCCACCAAAACACAAGGGTGAAACTTCCGCCGGACACTTACGATTCTACGTCAAACACCACTGTGCTCCGGAAAAAAGTATCCTCGGCTCTCACTTTACTGTAGAATCCCAGTGTGATTTTCGCGGAGACACGATCCGCGCACGGACGACGATCGTACGATATCCGTGCGAGTTTATCGCGAATGGAGAAAAAAACGACCGTTCTCGCTCTCTCTCTCTTTATCTCTCTCTCTTTCTCTCTCTCCCTCACACGTTAGCCGGCTCGTGTACGCTTTGCTGATCCGTCGCTGCACCAATGTTCCAACTCATAATCAGCTTTCCCCGATCGCACCAGCTCCGTTTTTTTTTTCTCGGATTCACGCGCGCTGCCGCTTTCTCTCACTTGCTCTTTCCTTCCGCGCTTCTCACGCCGTCCCTTTCTCTCTTTCGACCTCTTCCTTCTCTCCGCTTTCTCTACTCCGCAAGCGCGATGCGTTTTTGATGTTTCCTGACGATCCAGAAATGTCAAACGTCAGTGCGAGCCGTTGACTACGAAGCACGCGCGACCTGGACAAATGTTGCAGCAACACGGCAACAACAACGGCGACGGCGACGTGGATGACGAAGACGACGACGACGACGACGGCAACGTACTACGTGTCGCGACGATGACGACGACGGCAATAGTAGTAGCAGCAGCGGCGGCGGCAGCAACTCCGACGACGGCGGCG
>NW_017257409.1:25199-82596 GCF_001594055.1 Mycetomoellerius zeteki | reverse complement strand
ACGGCAATGGCGACGTACGTCGGGGGCGACGGCAGACACAACGACGTCGTTGATACGAACCGGCGCTGAACGGAAACGGGTGTAATATTATAATGCAGCTGACGGAAGCCTCGATGCGATTTTTTGAGAGAGGGTGAAGAGGTAAGGCGAGCGATGCTGGTTAGGCGACGGGATTGCGACTGCTTACTGCTTGCTTGCTAGCCGCTAGCGGGGGCCTGGCGCGACAGCAACTGCCCGACGGCAGCGCCCCTCTCTCCCCCTTCTCCCATTCCAGCGAGCCCCTCTACCGCCCGACGCGCGTATTCCCCTTTCCGCCCCCTCGCCTCCCGCTCGCTACCAGCTCCCCGGTCCGTCTCGCCCGCGCACATCTCTCTCTCTCTCTCTCTCTCTCTCTCCCTCTCCTCCTCTCTCTCGTCATCCCACCACATTCCAACGTTCTCCATCGCATTCGGGAAGTCTCTCTCTCTCTCGCTCGCGCCCGCTGAATATCCTCCACCGCGTTCCACCTTTTTTTTCTTTCCCTCTACCGCGCTGTCCCCTCTCTTTCTCACCACCCTGGAATTCTGTCATCTCGCTCGCATCCATGATATAACTCGGCTTTTTCCTTCCCCGTGCTCCCCTTCTGTTTCGCCGCCTCTCGCTCGCGCCTACCAGAGATATACATCTTTTTTCCTTCCCTATCCTCCCGCTACACGCTACACGGCGCGTTCCCCTCTCCCCCTGTCGACTGTCGCGCGCTTTCTCTCTCCCGCCGAGAGAGGCGATTTCCGTCATCTCGCTCGCTCGCGCGATGCCACGTCGCCACCACCGCCACCATCGTCGTCGACGTCGCGGTCGTGGTGGCGGCAACGACGACGACGACGACGACGAGGCCGCCGACCGCCCCTCTCTACGGCCCGATAAACCACCTCGGCGCGCATGCTCCGCATTTTCCCCTTTTCCCCCTCCCTCGCCTACGTCGTTCTCCATATGACCGTAACTCCGTCCTCGTCTCCGTTCTCGCCGCCTGGCGACCCAGCCTTCTCGTATACGCGTTCGCTCGCTCCCTCGCTCGCTCGCTCGTTTTGCTGGAGAACCGGCAATGGGGTTAGGGTTAGGTTAGGTTAGATTTGGTCGCGCATCGCCTGCTGACTATCACGCCGCTCGCGGGTGGAGGGGTTTAGTCAGTCACCCCTTCCCTCCTCGCCACCGATCCCGGCGTCTCTCTCAGTCTGGCCTCTCGCGATCTCCTTCCTTCCGCCGCGCTGGTACCAACTACCAACACGGTGAAGGAGAACCTGCCGCACGCGTTCCGCACGTCGGAGTAATCTTGTTTCACCGCGCGAGCGAGAAAGAGTATGTAAAAAGAAGGAGCGAGAAAGAGAATGATAAAGCCCGAATGCGAAAGGCAGAGGGAGATGCACGCGTAAGGGAGGGAATCAAGCGAGATCCGAGCACATCCGAGGGAAATTCTTTATATCAGCGCCGATATGTCTTCAGTGCACGATTTGGCAACGGCAAAAGATTCTCGAGTGCGATCACGGAACGTGGGATCACCGGGCGCGTATTTTTCGCGGACATCGCGACGTTCGAAAGTGTCGCGAAATACGATCGAAAACGATCTGATCTCGATCTCGATTCGCGTCCCTCGATCAGATTCCGGTCACTCCATTGACTCCGAAATTCGATCGGATATCTTGCTTGCGCTCGCGATTCCCTACGATTGTTTCCCGCACGAATTTCGAAACTGCATTCAACGGGGAGGAAGAGGCAGGGGATAAAGCGAAATACGCAACGTCGCATCGGCACTGTTTAGACCTCTATCCGCTCGTAATCCCGGCTCGTGTGTATTCACGTATAGTTTAACGCAGTACTTCCCGAACTTTCCGATTCAGCAAATGCCTAAATTCACGAGAAAATCTCCAAAGCCTCACTGATTTAATAATTAAAATCTTGTTACGCATGTAGAGCGATTTTCGCTAGAAAAACAAAATCGAATATCTTTCTTTGTGTTTAAAGTACCAGAATAGAAAAAAAAAACGAAATTTGAAACTTGAAGGAGAAATGTAACGAAAAACTAATCTTTTGCGAAATTTCGGTTTCATTGTCGGTTTAATTTGAATTATTCATTCGTAAAATGTGAGGGCTATTATATTTTAATGTTTGACTATAAAACGCTTAAGTAATTCGCGTGTCCATAAACCGGCCTTTATAGTTGTAAATTAGAGAAAAGTAGAACATCGAATATTTTTCTTTACCTTCACAATATCGAAGAATTATAGAGAAAAATGAAATCTGAAACTTCACAAGAAAAATATTACGAAAATTAATATCTTGCACGAAACATCATGCATTATTATCGGTTTAATTCGAATTATTCATTTCTTACATGCGGAAAAGTTTATTATGTTTTAATGATTGATCGCATTTTAATGTTCGACTATAGAACGCTTAAGTAATTCGCGTGTCCTGGCCTTCATGGTTATAAATTTAGATGCGGTCCTTTCGAGCAGTTGACTAGTTTTGCTTTGCTTTGTGATTTATTCGCGAGAATTTCTTTGAATATACATTATGCTCTTGCTGTACATATTATTATAAAATAAATGACATCATGAATATTTTCAACTCATGAAAATTCATAGAACTACTTAAGTATTAACACATGGAGTGTCGGCAAAGTTTTCTATGCAAATACTAAGCTAATTTGTGCAACAAACCCATTTTAACAAATAACTTCAAATGTATGTATGTTCATACCTATGCAAATTCAACTCTCAATTTGCAAAAATATATTTATCAAATGCAACTGCCGTGTTCACGCTAGTGGACAGAATCTGCTTTAGTAATAATTGAAGATGTGGTGGCAAAAGTGAAAGAATTAACAGTTCTCGAAAGTTTGATAAAACTCCATTTATTTTACAAATCTATATTCGTCCGTTTGTATTGTCGGTGTCCAACCGAATCCCCGATTATTACACCGCAATCGATCAAGCGATTTATCCTTCACAAAACCTGTCTTGTTCTTCTATTTATTTATTTTTAGAACACTTTCATTTAAACAACATTTCTATTGCGCGTAACCCTAGAACGTTATCGATATTGAGTGATACAGTATTAATACAATACAGACCAAAAGTATATAAGTACCTTTAGGTTTTCTAAACATAACTTCCAAAGTGAATTGAATACATTTAAAATTTCATAGTATAGATACCTAATAACAAGTGTGCACTGATATGAACATACATACGTTTGAAGTTATTTGTTAAAATGGGTTTGTTGCACCTTATATATATGTGATGAAATTTGACACACACAATATATCAAGATTTTCGAAATGTTTATTGATTTGAAATCGCGGTTTTGCGTTTCCATTGTTTTTCGTCCATTATATTCTGTCGCTGTTTTTACAGTTGTGGTTTTTAGTGATCAGTTTAATGTTTCACAGTATTGCTAGCATTTAAATTGTTATGACGATTCAAAGTTCATTATTCAATTAAATTTATTTTTGAAATTTTAAATAAAATTAATTATTTATAAGTTGTTGTTTGTATTATATGATGAAAAATCTTTCCTTTTTAAACCAAGTTCTCAAAAAATCTAAAGGTGACTTTTAACCGGTACTGTAAATTTTACAAACAAAGAAATAAGCGATTCTTAATTAATGTAATACAAATTTTTCGTACATTTAAATTTTTTAACAATAAAATATTTATGTAGTCTAGACTTTTATAATCACCTAATTATTAACTTAAAAGAATAAGCATACTATCAAATTCTTGAAATGATATAGAGTACGTTGTTCAATTGTGTGTGTATATGTCTCCTCATGACACTTAAATAAACTATACATATAATAATACAAAACTTAAAAATCGAAACTGAAATCACGCTCTCTATTATAATACTAATTATCAGGTAGGTCACTGATGTATAACACAGTTAGGATAGAATTTTTAAAAGCTTGTCCTAGCTTTTAACAGAGTAGATTGGACCTTTTAATGATCACTGAACGTATAGCTTAGCGCGCCCGCGCTCAGTGACCTCGCTCATTTCTACGCAAAATTTACATACCGATAGCATTCGAGGGTTAATTTTCTATGCAACCTGTACCGCATTTACAATTCTCTATCATCTATCGCTATGCGACTTTAGCATACAATATTATGTGTGGCTGCATCGGTGCATTGATCATAAAGCCATGAAATCAGAATAAATATAATCTATTAAACTTTCTAAGAATCATTAAGCTTTATTTTCTTCGTTTCTGCAATCAACCTAGGGCCCTATTCTTGAGCACATACGAATAATTTTCGCATACGAAAATGATAGTTTCTCGACTGTGATTGATCGATTGTATACGGAATTGCTATTTTCGTATGCGATATTTGTTCAAAAATAGGGCCCCTGTTTGTTATGTAAGTTTCATAACATACATATATTTGTATAGGAAAGATTTTATTTAAAAAAAACCTTATTTGTAGAAAATAAACATTAATTAGCACTTTATTAACGAGTATATTCTGTCCGAGTATATAACAACGAGTATATAATGTAAACAAAAAAGCTTTGCGAATTTGAAATAATCATGTTCATGATCTTAGAAGTACTCGACTACACAGTAAAAAAATTTATGTAATTGTGTTGGAAATGGTCCACTCACGTTTGTGTTAGCAGAGTTTGTATAGAATTTTTTAACATATTCGAGTGTTAATTTAACATAATGTGATTATGTTATTTAAAGATTTTTTGTAAAATTGATATTCAATGTTTCTTAGTGTCAAAATGACACAATTTACGAGTAAGTAACATACGAATAATATGTTTTAAAACGTAAATTCTAAGACAAATAAATGAAATATGTGTTAATTTAACATATCATAAATGTTTATTTTCTGAAAAAAAAATGTTCCCACGGCTTGTTTACAAACTGTGTCGATGTTATCTTTCTTTGTATTTGTTCTCTTACAATATTTGTGTTACCTTCTAACATATTCATCTTGTGTAAAATTAACTCAAAAATTTGAGTGGACCGTTTGGGACATTGCGATTTAAATTTAATACATTTTTTCCAACTGTATATATATATATATATACGAATATTTTTTTATACGTCCAATACAATTTTTTATCTTCGTTATTATTTTATTAATCTATTATTGTTAAAAGATTTTAATTATTGCACTTCTTAAAATAATTTTGAGAAATATATAAACTATTTTTGCTTTGTTATATTATAAATTACTAATTAATGCTTATTTTATAAAAATAAAGTTTGTTTAAAAAAAATCGTTTATACAAATACTTTTTGCACTCACTGTATAGGTGTATATGTTTTTTACAAATATCTAGCAGACAGAAATTCTCGTCTTGCAGATAGAGTTGCGATGCAATCGCCGTACTGCAACAAAGTAAAGTTGTGTTCCGATATACTGTCAAGTACCGTGAAAATCTATCTATAATATACGTAACATGAACTATAAGTTTTCGTTCTAGCAGAGCATATTGAAACATGGCCTGTAAGAGTCGATAAAATTAAATGAGCACTTTGAATCTAATATAGAGTATAATTACATCACTCTAAATTAATATAAAATTATTTTATGTTAATATAACTATGTACAAAAATTAATCGTAAATAAATACTTGATGCAAAATGAGAGAGAGAGAGAGAGAGAGCACAATTTTGAACTATTGAATTTTTTTATTATTGATCTCTTTATTATTGATCTGGCGAAACGAGCAACTTCGAAAATATAGCAAATCAAAAGCGAGCAACTTTCAATTAATATAATCTTGATTGTGAAAAAGATTACGAATGATTTTCGCGAAGTTCCCGACATTTTATACTTTAAATTTTCGAGATCTTTCAAGTATCCTCTTGACTGTGACATCTTTAACAGTCGATTTAATAGCACACACACAATGAGTTTTATTCTTTTACCAATTGATTAATATATGAATATGGAAGGGATTTCCTTGTTATTTCCTTTGTTTCTATCATTTATATTTCATTGTAATTTCCTTTGTTTCTATTGTATTTATAAAAGATATTTTAATGAGATTATTATTTCAACGAGAATATATATAGGAGCGTGAAACGAAGAATTATTATAACAACTTTTATATCAAGTGTATAAAATAATTATAAAGTAAATATGCAATAAAAGTATTCTTGACCAATTACGTATTAAACATGCGCAATTAATTAAAAAAGTAACCGTTAAAAATTTTTTTATTACAATTATTTATTTTATTTATATATATATATATATATATATGTTTAATACGTAAGTGGCGTGTTTAATACGTAATTGGCGTGTATATATATATATATATATACACGCACACTGTCCTCGTAATAATAGGAAAGAATTACTAAATGCGCACTGTCGCCTAAATTTTGTATCATCAATATTTTATATTATTATTTAATATAAACAATGTTAAGTGACAAAAATATAAAATAAATAAGAAATGAGTAATAAAGACAAAAATTTAACAGATTATCTCGTTTTATGCGTTTTATGCTAACAATGCTTTAAAAAATTAGTTACAACTGATGTTAATTTTTTATATCAAATTATATAGCTGATAATAATGTAATCATGCAATTATATTCTGAATTTTTAAGATAAGACTGGTAATCGACAATAGTAAAACTAATAATTGATATAGATACAAATGTCAATTACAAAAATAAATTCAAGTCAGTTTAATCTTTCAACAGGTCCTTATCTTTACATTACTGATACTTATGTTATTAATTACTAAATACTTGATCCTTTTTTTAATAAACTTTTAAAATTAAATATTAGTTACTAGGAATTAGTGAATTTTTCCTTTTATTAATCTTATATTTTTAATTATTTTTACTCTTAATTTCAATACTTTCATAGAAGATAAAATTCAAAAAACCCACATGTATAAAGTTAGGAGACCAATTGCCTAAATTGTGTCCTTAGCAACAATCTTTTTGTTACAAAAAGATTTATAACAAATAAATTTGTTATTGGTGAAAAGTAAAACGTAATAATAAATGCCTGAGACATCAAGTTACATTTTCCAATGTTCACTTGGTTAGATAGGAAAATCAGTAAATGGAAAATATAATAGAAGGTATCTTAAGTGACACACAACTTCTATATAAAAAACTAAGCAATATAATAATGAAGGTACTTGAGAATGAAAGATTTGATTCCACTGACAAGATTGTGAGTAGACCTGATCGAAAGCAATTAAAAGTTTTTTCTCTTTTTAAATCGCAAATATATTATTAGTGTATACAGAAAAACATAAACTAAACTTAGAATTTATCAGTAAAGCAACTTACAGAAACTTACAGAAAAGGACGTAAAATTTTCTATCGTTTATAGAAAATTTTGCGTCCTCTTTTCATCTCTTGTCGTTAAAGTAATTGTATACAATGTATAAAAAGAAAAGAGCTGTAGATAGGAGAAAGAGAGACTTTAAACGATGCAACAAACATCTTGGTGTATTGTATTTATAGTATTCTATACGTCGAGAAATCCTTGGGATCCAATACCAAGCCAGTGGGCCACAGCGTGTCGTTCGGGTTGGTACCTCTCGCCGCATATCGGTCTAGTATCTCTCGTATGCGCACGAACCTAGTTCGCACGTTCACGGCTATCTTAGTCGCGATGTCACAACAGAGATCGGCTCGACCGCACTCTATTCACGTTCCAGATCTTGATGCGACGCCGTTTCGTCCTGTCGATTTAAATCGCAGCGAAAACGCATACGGTGCTACCTGATTCTAATGGATAACTCGCTTCTTTTACATGTAACCTCTTGCGACTTTTATATGCCTTCTAAGTCAGTGACATAGAATATATTTTATTTCATTATCATTTTCATACACAATATACTTCGGAACATGCTGTATGAATTAACAGTGACATCAATTTTAATGACAGATCCTATACGGACAATTTGAAATTGAGTTTTCGTAATAATTAACACAGGAACACATGGAGTCAGCATATTGTCTTCAATAGTGAAATCTTACAATTAGTTTATTGAAATAAAAGTCTCTCATTTAGTCAAATTATATTTGGCAGATTAGTTATTAAAACCTATAAATATCAAAAATAGCAAATAAAAATGTGATAATATATTAATTAATATGGCGACATTATCATTTTTTAATCATGGGAAAGAGAAAGAAAATCCTGCGTTTCGCAAAAAGATGTAAATAATACTCATTATGCTGTTAGTGAGATTTCTAATTTCGATTCTTGTCGTTACAATCGCAGGAACGTCGATTTGCTTTCGCGTTACGCACGGTGAGTATCTCCGGTTCGAAACTCTTTCTTGAGTAAGTTTCGATACCTCAACGGAAACGGAAGCGCGCTATTCCTGCGTCGCCAACTACGATAAGCCAAGCTGCATCTACCTCTACTTTTGCGTTGAGATAAATGCACTTTACATTTTTCCAAAATTCCCCATATACCTGACTGCATAACGGAGCGGAAGTACGCGTCTGCACGAAAATTTACCTTCCGTTTTGTCAGCGACTAATTCTTTTTTTATTAATATTTCGGTTGAGATAATAAGATTGTAGTTTCTTGGTCTTCACAAATCTGCACACACTTGAGTAAATATCTCATTCATCGAGAAAGCTATAAAAATTTGATTAAGTTCATTATTTTATTATTTTATGAGACTTTTTATTATGTCACTGTTTGAAAATTTGTTTATTGCAATTTTAACATTTATAATATACATATATGTATGTAAAGAATATATGTTCATAATAAAAATTTTTTAATGTTGTAATTATTTGATAATCTTTCTGTATAACAATGACATTATTCTTTCCCGGTTTATCAAGATTTAAAATAAAATGTTATTTATCTAAGATAGCAATTATTACGAAAAGTAAAAATTAACTTCTTCTTGAATCTTTAATTATAGAAAACATTTTTTAATTGTGAATAATTAAAATAAATATAACAAATGTCTTAATTTATTTAATATTACTTGTTAATATTATTGGATTAGCAATATAAATTGTGAATTAAGATCAGTAGTGATTAAAAACTCGGAAGCTGATCTATCAATTTATGATTTATACCCGATGTTTTTCACGCGGCATAATTCGATATATATCGCGCTATTGGATATGCATCGCCGCGCGCTTTTCTCACACCGCCAATTAATTGTGATATTGCCCGCGATGCATAATCGCGAATGCGAAATTGTTCGACGTACCAAACACCGAATGGCGTTGTAATGTTGAAAAATGAATAGCTGGTTCGAGCACACTGCGCTAGTCCAAGAAACATATATGGTCACATAAAAGCAAGAAAGAGAAGATATAGGGGGCAAAGATAGAGCGCAGGGAGGGTGGATCGAAACATGAGACAGAAAAGAAAGAGAAAGAGGGGAAGAGACAGTGTGAGAGGGGGATGGGGAAGGAGGAGAAAATGGAACCGAAGTAACCGCCGAGGTGTGACACGAAACGACGAGAGACGAGGGGTACGAGGTGATATTTTTCATGAAGCTGAACCGAATAAATTTTTAACAAAAACTGCTGACTCGCTGCGTTAAGCTCCTTTCTTTCCATTTCTTCTTAGCAGCCAGCTGGCTGCCACCTTTCTTGTCCCGAGTGTTCCGTTGCTGTATTTTGAGTACAATTGCTGAAGATACAAACGTTTGTTTCGATGTATGTATCTACACTTTATCGATATATCTACATCATCAAGCGCTTAACGATATTATCACCGATACACCTGTTCAATACTACCTGCATGTTACACCTAAGCGAGACAGATAGGCAATTAAATCATGAGTATAGAATGTATCAATGCTTGAAATCTCTCGTGACCATAAATAATTTCTTTCCTATTAAATGGTACTCTTTAAATATTCTTTGGAGTAGAATCTCACTCTAACGAGTGAAAATTGAGCCAATCGTGAAAGAGTTGCTCAATTTTCAATTCTGAAGAGTGAAATTTCACTTTTCAGAATAGCAATTTATGAATTTATTCTAGAAGTTTAGTATAATTTACTTTATTTATTCGCTCAGTTGATGTAAATCAGTAAATTCTACAATGCAGAGACTATAGATATCGATTTGTCAATTACTGCTGCGAAATTGCAGTAGCAATATTTATTAAGAAGTTATTGCATCGATATTTGCCAAAGGATATTACATGACGTCGCGTGTCGTCACGTGTCATGGGACGTCGTTGTTTACGCCGAAAAGTTAAGCAGGGGCAGCGATTTTAAAATGTACATTTTCTATTGTGATGCCACGTGTCAGAATTACTCTTGGCTGACCCATTTTCAACCGCTTCAAGGAAGTACAACGTACAACAAGCGTATCTATGAGGATACATATCGCGTATTTCTATACTCTGTTCAACGAGAGATTTACCACCCTTTGCGCACGAGAAGCGTAGCGGGCAAAGGGGATGTCGAGATTATTTCACCCGCTCAATTTTCTAAGCCCGGGCCCGAGCTTGCCGTATTTACGTATACAATACAGGATACATCTTTGCCCGCTATGCCGCCTCCTATAAGCGACGGGTGGTAAATCTCTCGTTGAACAGAGTATACTTGCATTTAAATACTGATATTCGAACATCGAACTAATTAAGGTATTTTCAATAAACTTTAAAGCATATCCGTTAGCATAGAGGAATCACAAATGAATGATATGGAATACGCAAAATGTGACGAAACAAAAACTCCCAGCGATACTAGGAAAAGAAAAATTTGATATAGCAAATGTATATAGGGGACACTGAGGTTTGTTACATAAGGCAGATTGTTACACTTAATATATTTCAAGAATAAAAGATGATAGCATTGTATGAAGAATATGATATTATCTCGAAAATATTACGTCAGTAATTCACTAATCGTTTTTTGAATGTATTATATTTATCAAATAATATTTTTTATAACCAAAAGTAGAATAAATAAAATCTGCAATATTTCTAAAGCTATCTTATATGTTATATAGTTTGCAATACTTTTATTTGAATTTTTATTTGATAACATATTTTATTTATATCTCTTAAATTTCTTTTTTTTTAACTAATAATAATCTTAAGTATGAAATATTGGAAAGTGAAGTTGTCATAGTTGTTTTTTAAATTTATGTTTATTATATCTTTCATATTTCCAGTAGATATATAAAAAATACAGAATTTTTCTCTAGTTTTATGTTGTAGCAAAATAAGCTTTTTTTACTATTATTTTGTTAAAATTATAAAAGATTAAAAAATTAATCACACTTATCATTGTATGTTCATGATAAATGAAACATAATATACTTCCATTATTCAAGTTTAAAGAAATTATTATTTAAATTATTAATAAAAGTATTCCCCTCTTCATAGTATTTTTTAATTTTTCTATCTTAATATGTTTAAAAAGACTTATAACTGTCATAACTTATTCCGATAATTTGTGTGATAACTTGCTCCATATATAGGATAGGTTCTTATCTTATAAATGTCGCCTTTTGATATTTTTATTAGTATGAGATAAATAAATTACTACTTTATAAAAAAACTTTGTGATATATAGTATACATATATAGCTTTTATAAATCTCTTGATGGTATAATCTATCCGATTGAATTGATTGGCTACAAAAAATTATCAAAAAACGGACAGTCTCCCCTATTTCCATACGAACAGATACAAAAAAACTGATTTTTCCTTCGTTGACTGAAAGAGCGTTCTAGTATCAATGTTTTCAGCCAACCAACATATTTTCCGTTTCATGTAAATAGGATTTGCATTATGCATGCAACGCGCTACAACGCACATTGTGATACCTATTAGTAACTCATTACATGCCAATGCGTATACACTGTTCGAGATAACGACGTCGCTCTGGAGCATGCAGACTCTGTAAACATACAGTATATAACAATGTGGTTAGCAGCATAGTTTCACGTGATTGTGAAGAAAAAAAATCATTAGGAAAGATGTTAAGGAATTTATTTACATTTATTTTTTGCCAACAACGCAGTAGATTCTTTTATAGTCGTTATAAATACAGCGCATCGTAAGATGCATTGGAGCATCTATCCACAACTTCATGTTTACTATTTATTTATTTATTCTTATAAATAAATATTATACATCATTATTTTTTATAAATATATGACAAATAAATAAGACATAAAAACATGCTTATACGGTTACTGACGGAATATCAATGAATAGTTGTGCTTGTTATCCTATAAAAAGATGATAATTTTCGTAAACGATACCTTCAGCGTAGATATTCCCTCTTCAACCAAACATAGCGATATTCTAACCTGTTATGAGGCTGAAATATTCTGCGGAAAAGTTTGAGAAAATAGTCAGAAAATGAGTACGTCTTCTACGTACGAAAAAAGAAAAAAATAGTAGTAAAACAAAGGCAGAGAGAAGGACAGAGAAACACAGACAGCAAAAATAAAACGAGAGAGAGAGAGAGAGAGAGATTGTAAAGGAGGATGTAAAGGAGGGTGTAAAGTACGAATAGGGAAATAGCGATTCGATCTATATTCTCGTCGTTTCATTCCACTGGGATATAGCCCGAATCGTGGAACAAGCGTAACGCATCGGACAAAATAGAGAGGATACGAACAAGAGCTAGAAAGAAAGAAAAAGAAGAGTGTAAAAACCCCCTCGGGGTTCAACTCAGCATTCCACGATATCTACATCTATTTTTGGCCACGGTCAGCTGTAGTTGCACGGCATTAGCATAATGAAGACGGTTCGCCTTCTCTCGTTCTGCCAACGCTATGCGTGTCCATCTCTCTCACCTGTGCAGCCAGTACCGTACGTACATGTACTCTCTTTCTTTCTCTCTCTCATATACACATACATGCGTACACGTATCTCACGTATGAGCACACACTTCTTTTCCTTTATTCTCCCGTCTCTTTTCTTCTCGTTTATGACGGAACGGTTCGAAAACACCGTTGACACCGCGATGTCGCGAGCACACGTAGCGCCAAGTTACACAGCCGCGGATTCTACTCCACGGAGAAAATATCAAATTATCGGGACGAGAAAGTGCGTGCAAGTCGGCGGAGGTCATCGTCTTTGGTCCGTAACCAGTTTCGCGTGCTAATCCGAACGGTGTCCACTCTGTCTCTTTCTTTCTCTCAAAACGATCGCGGATTTTTCGCCCTTCGCATTATCTCACAAGGCTGCAGAAGGATAACCGGTATTATCGTTCAGCTTTGCGTTGTTTTTTTTTTATTATTTCAATAGATCATGCATCAAAAATCATGTAGGATTTTTTCGGATTATAATTGGCATTCGATAAACAATCAGAGTTTCTCTCTTTCTCTCTCTCTTCCTCATCTATTGTACATAATTTTCTCATTACTCGTATATCGATTTGTGATATGATTTGCGAAATACTAAGTCTCTCTATAATAGTAATAATTTTTTAAAGAAAAGAATTATAATTTATTCGTTTTTTCTAACTTATCGTCCTTCAAGAAATAAAGAATATATATGATGCATACATATATACTATATCTGTACGTACATACATAATATATACAAATTCATATGGAATTATTTAAGATTCAGTTTCGACCGTTATGGGCCTTTATTTCCTATGGTTGTATTTTCACGTGTACGATCCAATAAGATTCTTATTATTTATCATCTTTTACTTATTTCACTTACTCCAATGTAGCATGCAAAAGCGTAATTGATTAATAAATAATACATTCGTAATATAGCAGTATAAATTCTGGCGAATGATACGATTATGTAAATCATATCCTGATATATACGTTCCCCACAAAAATACCGCGGCTTTGTAGCGACGCGCGTTGGTCACGGTAGCAACGAAACAGCGGGCTAATAAAATTCCACAATATTTCGACGAGGAGGAGGTCGCCTCTCTCGTGGACGATTTACAGGCGAGTTCGGCGGTTCGCCGTGCGCGCAGTGAAAAGAGCACGAGTTGAAGCGAGGAAGGGCGAGAGAAGAGAGTCGAGCGCGCAATGCAAGGAGATGTTGGAGGTAAGATAGAGGAGGAGAGAGAAATACCGATGACGAAGCAGAACGAGAGTTCGTACAAAGGAGCAGCAGCAGAGGGATGGGACGAGCGGGAGTGTGGGGGGGAGAGAAGAAACCTGCTCCAAGACGGCGCATCGTGCCGCGCTAACAATACAATAAGATAACAAGCTACAGGCGGAGGGGCCCGTTGCGCTAACTCGACTTTCGTGGATAACTTGGGGCGTCGCTTCCACGGGGCCCGTAAACGCGTTCCTATCCGCCGCGCCGCGCGAGTTACATCGCGCAGCCGCCACCGACACCTCCGCTCCCCCGACGGAAACGCCACTGTATTTCTCTCTGCTCTCTGACTTGCCTTACTCTGTCCTATCCTGCCCTGTCTTGCTCTGCCCTACCCTACTTTGCCCTCCGCCTAATCTTCGCGAGAAGACGCCGGCCTCATAATCCCTCTCGTAGCGATAAAATTGCTCGTTACGCCACGCGTGATCGCACCGCCAAGGAGGTCTCGTGGGAGCTCCGACACACTCTGCTCTGTATACATGGCAATCCCTCGGAATTTATTGTAAGTGATAAAAACGAGAGCGCGAAATTATCGTCAAAGTCGCAATTGCGTCGGTCGATTCGACTAACGAACTAGCGATCGGCAAATTCGAGTTGTACAGTTCCCTCTTCGAGTACCTCTTTTTGCGGTAATTTCATGAATTAATTTAATCCTTACTTTAATAGTCTATTCCTCATCTGTTCTTATATTCAATTTATTCCTTTTTCTATTTTATTTCTACATTATCATTTTATCATAATAAGAACCCTTATTTGTTAATTATGTTAAATTATGTTAATTACGTATTATCGAATTAATGTTTATGCAATATGTATTCGACGTTCTGAGAGAGATTAATTTCAACTAAATCTTCTCTATCTGCCTGCGTGCATAAACGATTTCTTATTCATATTAAATCGTAGCTTTGAGTACATGAATTTTGTGCATAAATCGCACTTGCGCATATTCTTGTTTCAATTTACTACTTTAATTATATTCTATATTATAATTATTGTTATTATTGTAATAATTATTGTTATTTGTGATTTCTATCATATTTTTTCTATTATTTTCTTTATTTTTATCTGGGTCTTTTGTTTGTATTGTTTTGTATGACCTAGAATTAAATATAAATATAAATTGTTATTAAGTACATCATGTTGACAATTAGTGATAGAATAATTTAGTTCGAATAAAATAACCGGCGTTAGAGGAAGAGAAACGTGTAATACATATACTGTTTAAAATATAAACATACGGCAATGGACACTAAAAAGAAATAGACGATAGTTAATAACCTGCCTTTGTTTCAAAAATAATTGGTTTTATAAGTTGTTTACATTAGTTGTCGGCATGGTATCGTGCAATCTTTTATAGCGTTATTTCACAGCTCTTATTCACGAAAAAAGCCAATTTTTTCGTGAATAAACGTGTATAAAACATGAAATCTTATTTTCTCATTTTGCATTAATTTTTACTTTTTAACGCATAACATTGTAGAGCAACATATTGTTTTTAATGCAATTTTTAATAAATTTTGAAAAACTTTTAAAATAAATTTTTTCATTGTTTATAATTAAAAAAAATAACTTTTAAAATAAATGTTTTCGTCGTTTATAATTACTTTATAATTTGACATGAACAGTTACGCGTCTAAAAATTGTATTTTTATTAAATTTTTATTTTCTCATATCTTCTCATATTTTGTACAATTTTTTATTCGGTTACATAATTGCAAACATTCGAGCAATAATTGACTGACGGTAGAGTTATCCAACGTAACTGAATTAATGCCGAGAGTTGGTCAATAGGTCTCGGTAACTTTTTTCGTAGAAACAAACATGACCATTAATTGCCGCGTGTTCCAGATTCAGCTAGTAAATACCAGCACAGCAGTGAGCACATCTCTCGTCGAAAGTTCTGATTCACTTTGAATCTTTCGTTTTGAATATTATTCAGTTATATTCGTCTATATTGTCAAAAATGTAATGGCGAATAATTCTCTTTGATTGATCGACATAGCGATATACAATTAGACATTGCCGATATTAGTTAATTATTATTGTTAATATCTGAACGCACTATTATATTTCAAGCTCCGAATAATGCAAAAGAAAGGAGCAGTAAACTCTATTAATAAAAAAACAATAGGTAAAAGATATTATATATGGCAATATATGATAAAATATTTTTTAATTACTTCATTCAATACTGCATTTATATATGAAATATAATTGATATGAAATAAAATGCATTTTAAAGCTAAAATTGATACTTTGTGTGGCATTAATAAAATTTAAAAAAAAATTGCTGTCGATGTTACAACGTCATGAAAATGACGTTTAAAAACCTCAAAATCGTCGTTTTTTATCATTTTTCTCAAAAATTATGACGTGATAGTCAAATTTAGACAACGGATTCATGTTCAGAACTAAAGAACTATAAGAAATAATTATTATATGTTCGTTCAGGCAATGATTCCAAAGTAAATTCGCAAATTAGTGTTATTTATATTGAACAAAGTCGGATGCGTTAAGGTCAATTAGATAGAAATATGAGAGAGATCTCGTAATAATAATTTTCGTATACCGAGATCCAAATATGTTTTACCAGCACGGATGGGCGCGTTTGATTAATTCTATGCGAGAAATATTAATTCTAATTACCAGTGCCCGGTAGTTGAGAGTAATTAACGACGCCGCGTCGTTTGTCTTCATCAGCAGTCGCGCTTTCTTTTAACGTCGCGCTTATTAATGAACGTCGTCGCGTAACGTATCCGTGTTTTCCTAATTGGCAGAGAATTTAAATCGTCGTCAAAATGACCCAACAGATCGCCGATAACTTCCATGGGATCTCTCAAATTCGTATTTACTAAAACCAGTCAGGAAATATGACTCAATTTAACAAATAGAGTTAATTTTTTTATTTATTACATCGTATTTGAAACTGTTATTTAATTTAACAACTAAAATGAATTTATCTTTATTTATGAAACATAGCTTGAATTTTGTTTCTTATAATACAATAATAGATTTTTAGGAAATTTTATTTATATATGTATGTTTATAATTTTTAAATCTTGTAACATTTTTTAATAGAAAAAGAACTTAAAGAGAGAGTGATTACGAACGTAAAAAAAACGTTACGATTTAAAGTTCAAAGACACATTTTAAAAAAATTAAAACTGAATATTAAAAAAGGCTTTTATTATTATTTTTTGTTAAAAACAATAATTTTTTTATGTTGCATGTGATTTAATAAGATATGTTTTTATTTTAAATAATTATTTCCTGAAACATATTTTTTTATATCAAAATGTCAGCGATATCTGGACACGTTAAACTTAATTTCAAGAATAAAGTTTATTTTTGTTTTAATTAGACAATTATTATAGAAATTAATTCCTTTTGTAGTTTTTACTTTTCAAAAATTACACAAATTAGTTTTCAAATAAGTTTAACAATTCTTTGTATACAAATTACTTAATCAGCCCTCAAAATTCGCATGTAGCAGTTAAAATTTGCTTTACATTTATAAGGCACATTATCACAAATTAACATTTGAAAGAGATAATAATATTTCGAAACGCTCTCTTGATCAAAAGAAATTAACCATTAAATAACACTATAAAACGAAACATGATACATTTGTAATAATAATTTATTTTTCGAAACTAATTTTAAATACACGTAATAGAATATTTAACATACGTTTTCATAATACATCAAATATTGCATACGGTGAGACTGGCTGGCTCACAGTCTTGATGTTTGTTTAATATACACGCAAAGCTGTTGATACATTACGTTATTATTCGCGCGACTTAACTTTCGCAAATAAGTATGTTTCGTATTATGCTAGTATATCGTTTTGACATAAGTACATTTCTAAGTAATATGGTTTAACGAATTCGGAGAATGATCATGAAAATTCGCAGATACTCGGAAATACAGATGTTTCCAATGACAATCTCTGATTCGCATTACTTCGCGGAACGATTAAAAAATCACTTTTCGCTCTATCTTTACATACGAAATGTCGCCTAATTAAGTAGCTTAAATAAAGTCAAGAATTTATATTGCTAGCTTCATTCATCTGCACATATCACTGCCGCTCATTCAGGAATTCGTAGCTCAATATAGAAAGTCAGAGGTCTTATCCTCGATTGCGTCGCTCATGGAGTAAAAACCCCAGAATTACACGCAATTATTGAACAAAGTATCTAAACAATTGATCGTTCTACATATAATCGTTATACAAAATCGTGGTTGCGAATAGTAAAATATATTATCTAAACATTATCACCACCTCATGATAATTATAATAAACGATTATTATAGAATCTGCACGATTATATGAAAACGTATCAGAGTAAACATTTCGCGGGATTTATCGATACTTGAAAATCAGAAAATTAGAAAAACGAACGAGATCTCAAACGACAGAAAATTTTTTATAAATGTGATATACTGAATTTGTGCTACAAATTACAAGTAATAAAATACTGGCTTTGTTACAATTATATTTATTAAATATGTCTCGCTTGTCTAAAACGAAAATTGGAAGAATTATTAAAGATTATAAATCATTATTTTATAATATTTTGGAAGAATTTATTTTCTTAGCAATACTGAATATAAACATATCCCATATCACAATTCGAATTGTGAATTGTAAATGTAATTTGTTTATTATTGAAATTGATAACGCGAAACAATATGCAAACTGCCGGATCAGATTATTCGAATAATGAAAAGGCGTGTTACATCGATTATTGATAATTAATTTAAAATACAAGGAACGGAATATTCAGAGTACAGTTATTTTATAATACGTTAAACATTTTATGGTAATGAAGCTATAGCCTTGATGTTTGTTTTAGTAATATACACTATCGTATCCGTAAGATCGCTGCGCGCTATGCTGTTATTGTGCGGCATGATTCAAGTCGGTAGGTAATGATACGAATTGCTCGGTGTGTATCGTTATTATTTCTCGAAATTATTTTCTATACGAACAATTAACCACTGTTTGCTCTCACGATTCATTAATTCTTGCGATTAACGATTGTAAATACGTTGACCATTTGGCATTTATATACATACATAATTATAAATTATTGTTTTATTATTTAATAATAAATGCCATGTTTGTATGGCATTTATAATTTGTTTCGAAACTCTTTGCTTTGAGATTTTGTTGTACTAATTAGCAAAATTCGTGGATGTCGGACAAATTATAAAGTTTCATACTTTTTGTATTATTCTTCCATCGCAACGTTCAATGTAAAATATACACTGACCATAAACATTGTATATGGTCAACATCAGTTGTAATTATTATATTCTGATGATTAATATGCACCATCGTAATTAGTCATATTTTCACGAATATTGCGTTTAAATGCAACGAGCAATCCGAGAGGAAAAGGAAGCAACCAGAAGGCACTCATAAAGTAAAATATAAAATTTCATAGAGATCTAATGGAATAAACGGATTAGCACAGATTAGTATAAATATTTATATTTAATCTTAAAATTAGTATTATCGAATTTGTTGAACATTTTATTCACAAGGTTTTCAGATATAAAAAGAATTTTCAGGAAATTCATAATTAAAAAAACGGTATGAAGATATAAAATATTCATAATTGTATTAAAAACTTTCTCATCTAAGTATAGATAATAGTATAGATAAATTATAATGGATTCAATTGTTTCGTGTTTATTTTTTATTGTTTTGACAATTAGGAAAAAAAAGAAAAAGTAAAATAAATTTATGACAAATAGATAAATTTGTGATCAAACTTAATTGCATTTTTTAGAACATAACATTTTTTATTAAATTTCTTTATAGTTTATGTGTATGATACAGACGAGATAGTTTGGAACAAGATATTTATGTTCTTTATGCATGTATGAATATTCATGTGGAATAAAAATGAATTACACTTAGTAAAAAGTGATTAAATCAGTTGTGTTATTTTATTTTTCCTTTCTCAAATAATTTTTTAATTGAGTTTAATTGAGTTTAAAGTTGACATCTGGTTTATATACATTTCTAATATTATCAAATATTAAATATATAAATATATTATAAATGATATAAGAAAATAATATTTTTTATATTTTCTTTACAAAAATAACTAAAATATGGACAAAATATTTCACTGACAAATACACAATTTAACTTTATTTAATCATATATTTTAACGAATTTTTAATAGAAGATACTAATGATTATTAATTATATTTAATTTTATGACAAATAAGCTAGCTTTGCTCTCTTATTTAGTATAGTCTATCTATATCTTTATTTTTCAATAATATTATTTTCTACTAATTGAAACAAGGACATTTAATAATTATTTCATTGGAAATTATAATATTGAGGAATGTTCCACAATATTTTAACGATATTAAATAATAGGAGTAATTGTATAATTTTTTACAATTAGCCGAATATGTTTTTGATTACTTTTTAATCAAAATGCGATTATGGAATTATCTGCAACTCAAGATGAAACTTTATTCTGAGTATCTCACTTGAGATACGCTTTTTGATACGAGATTCATGTAACGACTATAAATACGGGCCTAAGTTGCCGATCGTGTTGGAATACTCGTGCACTAAATCATTCCACTGATGCACTCGACTCTCTTGGGATTACAAACGATCCACTTACAAGCTGGTCGGGATTACGACGGCGGCAATCGATTAATCAGGGTATACTTTATACAATCGACTAGGGATCGTCCAACCGTTGCGAAATAAGCAATCGCGCCCAATTGGGTGTTTGTTGCGAAAACCCGACTGATGATGCGCTAATAATTTTGACGCGAATTCTCATCGCCGAACTTTGCGAAACGCGTTTCACATCGCCTGCTTTCAAAGTTATCTCTCTCTTTCCCCCTCCCTTCCTCCCATCTCTCTCTTTCTCTCCTCTCTTTTTCTTTTCTCCTTTCCTGAAAGAATTTGTGATTTCTTCAGGTAGACGAATCGAAATATTTTAGCGAAGCTGAATTACTTCTACAAATGTATAGAATGTTAAAAAAATATGTAGGACTTATGTACCTAGATAGTATAATAGGTAATGAATAAAAAAAACTTCTATTGAACACAAATCCAAAACTCAATATCTTGTCAAGAATAGAGTCAAATAGTTTAACTTCCTAGAGAGAGAGAGAGAGAGAGAGAGAGAGAGAGAGAGAGAGTTATATATATATATATGTATATATAGATATATATAAAAGAAAATTTTATATATGTATAAAATTTTCTTTTATGTATGAAAATGGAAAGAAAACACATAAAACATTGGATGCAAACATCAAAGTAAGAATCTGATATCTGATGCAATAAACCTGTGTTTTTAGATTATGCATGGATTTAAAAGCGAGCAACAATAAAGTGTTTAAATATAAAGTTTTTTTACTCACGTGTATGAGTACTATCTGCTACACAAGTCCTACACCTTTTTTTTATAACCCTGTATACGGTGGAAGTACAATAGGAATCCTATTATCCATAGTTCTTTTAGAATTTAGAGCTTAAAGTTTAAGTAATTTTAAAAGATGTTATATGTATAAAGCACAAAATTAGCAAACAAGCGATTACATATAAAGCTTTTAAATTATGCATTATTATTTTCGAACAAAAGTTTATTAAAATCAAAAACAGCTTAAATAAAACTGTTTGCGTATCACTTTTTATTATCAAAGATATAGCCTACACAGATCAAATATTGACATTTGCGAAAATAGGTGTTTCTCGAGTCATTCTCGAGGTTTGACCGCCACGAATGAAAGTCGCATCGTGGACGGTAATTACGTGGACGAAACGAACGAAATAACGCAAGCACGAGAATCCCTCGGACACGTTCGCAATCGTGGAATCGCATTTCGTTGTCTGAGTTCCTCGTTCTTCGTCTCGCCGTTCGGCCGGCCGGCCGGCGTTATTCCGAACAAATAACATTTGCCATTGCGAACACGGGCGCCGGGGCCACGGGACAAATTGATCCCGCTGCAGTCACGTAGCACCTCGTGTCGGAACAACATAAAAATGTAATTACTCCTGTCATCGGAAACGCGCGCGAGAGGCGATGTTCGGCGAGCGGTCGAGAGGAAGAGAGGTCGAGTGAATTGAGAGAGGGACGTGATGTTTGGTTTGGCAATGCGAATCGGGCGCGGAGAAGTCGCGCGAGGAGAACGAACGGGAGACGCGGGAAAACTTTCCCGAGATAAATCTCGTTAGTCAGTGAACTGAGGTCGTTGTTATGTATGATACTTGACCCGATATTGATTTTAGAGATTACGAAGACTCTCGCTCTCCCTTCCGGCGCGATCGTGAGTGGATAATCAACGGCAAAAGGCAGTGGGAGGACCGAGCAACGATGCCGGTTGCGCAGTGATAATCGGCGAACGCAAGGCTGAACGCCCTCGGGGTTCGTTAGCAATGCATTGTTTTAGTGCAAAGGAGTTGTAATTCTGCTAATACTAAGTCTTTTAATACTGCAAAATGAGATTAGGGAGATTGCATCATCAGGGGTAACTTTATTGCTAATAACTAGTTATCAAAATTGTTATTGCCGACCGATATTGCTAACAGCTGCGATCGTAAAGAAATATTTTACAACCGTGACATTTTGAGAAAATTAGAATCAATTTTGACGGCGGGATAATTGTGATGATGTTTAATTTCTGTGTATTAAAAATCAAATATATCAAATTAAAATTCAAATCAATATACCCCGCAATATGGGGTAACCATGACTTTTGAAGCAAGTTAGTAAATTTGTTCTTATACGTAAACAAGAAATAATATCGATTACTTATATTTTCCTAATAATAGAAGCTTTAAAATAATTATTTTTTTTACTAGAATTAAATATAAATAATAAAAATTAAAAAGATAACACGTTAAATTTCCAACTTTGCAGTTTTCCGTCATAATTATCCTGATTGACCCAAAATGATAAGCAAGGCGAACCTGATGAATATCGTGACTAGTACTGACTAATTGCCTTCTTGAGTATTACATGATACTATACGGTCTTTATTCATTATGCCGCAAAGTTGCCTCTGTCGGTGTAATGGAACCTCATCCTATTGTACGGGAAGTTGCCGAAGACTATTAACTAACTCACAGCATTAATTCACGTGTATCGGGCAACAGGGAGATATTAGTTAATTATTACGGAATTAACGGACATAGGAGACTATCATGCCGTTCGGACGTTACACGTTGTCGACACGAGAACAAGAACCAAGGAGGACGAGAAGGGGAATAAAACGTATGCGGAAAACTATCGTGGCGTCCGGTTCAGGGCGAGCGGTTAAGCAAGTAATCGTCGACCGCATGGCGAAATTATCGATCGCAAAGTCGTAGGGCGTACTCGCGTAAATATTCAGTAACCGCCCCCTCGCTTTATCATCGTTTCGGCGAAGACAAGATTCAAACGAGGTTGACGCGCCGCGCACGAGAAACGCGAAGACTTCCCTCGAAGAAGATTGCTCCTCTTTACGAGTGACATTCGCCGGCGATTATTCTCGCTGAATGAGTTGCGACAAAAATTTGCCGCCGAATACCTAGGCGTTGACGAGTCATGGAAAGTTAAATAACTCTTTCTACAGTATATCAAAGTGTACGTGTTCGTTCATATAACGCAATTTGGGGCGAATAGCTTTAGAATACTACATATAATGACAATAAGGATTTTTTATTCTGTACATTTGGACGCTCTTAAATGTTTCTATATTCTTTCATGTACGAAATGTTTTAGTAAATGTGTATCTTAAATAATAACGTTTATGACTATTTGCAAGGCTTACAGGCGAAAAAACTAGCGATTTTTCAGCATTATGTAAATATTTAAGAAAATATTAAGAATAAAGTTACGTTCTTTTAACCTTTAATTAATTTTATGGAACTTTTGTTAACAAATAGTTACAAAAGTGTTGAAAAGTTATATAAAACTAGTATTCAATAGAGAGAGAATGTTGAAAGGAATAATGATATTTTTTTAATAGCCTGACACGTTGTATTGGCAATTTCACTTATACTGTTAAATCTATAGTGTCAAATTTAACTTAACGTGTGAGTTGCCACTGCTCCTACTAAATATATCATTATTTTTTACCAAAATACGATAGTTAAATTTGACTTTATATCGCGTCAATTTGACACTATATCAAATTGACACTGTAGTGTCAAATATAACCATTGTTTTAGTATAAAATAACGATATGATTGAGTAGGAGCAGTGCCGACTCACATTAAGTTAAATTTGACACTATAGATTTAACAGTGTATTAGCCATGTATTAGTAATAAAGTTATCTTTTCTTCGTCAGAATAACAAAAATAATTTCCATCAGATTTTAAAGGATTTTACAAAGATATAAAAAAAAATGAGGAGATAAAGTGCAGAACTGGGAGGAGATTTTTGACACGGTCGTCATGAAGGGTTTAAGGAGACGGGGTAATGTAGCGGGACGCGCGGCGAGAATAAATTCCGATCGAGCGACCTTTCGTCGCCCACTTGTCAACGAAGCTTTCGACGCGAGTTTACGATAAGAGCGAAATGAGGATTCCTTCGGAAAACTTTGCCCGGACGATTGGATTCATCCACCTTCGATCGGTCGCAATTCTGCGCCTTCTCTCTCTCTCTCTCTCTCTCTCTTTCTTTCTTTTTTTTCTTTTTTTTCGTTCGCTCAGCTTTCATTGGATCCCAGTGAATTCTTAGAGAACCGAGATTTCGATACGTATTTTATCTCCGTGCACGTCGCTGCGACCGACTATCGAGATGACCGGCTTGGGGACCTAACGAGATCAGTGGCCGCGGTACGCGTGGCAAGAATAAATTACGACGGAGCCGTTTCAGTCATTGACTATCATCGAACGTGCCGTTAAACATGCTTAGGACTCTGGACCGTAATCGGTACAACCATGTAATGCGTGACAAGAACGAAAAATCACGTGCTATTTTCCTATATCAGGTATAATATTTGTAAAAAAACATTAATATATAAAACTTAAATAATATTAACGCTACTATCTAGTCACTTAAGTCACTTTTTGTCATCTTTTTTTTAACAAAAAAGTCATTAATTATCATCTAAAATGGGTTGCTACAGTCATTTTTTCCTAAACTAACATGAAACTTGTAAAACATAAGTGTTTTATTTATTTTATTGTTTTATCTCTTAACAATTGCTACTCGTTCATTATTGCTCACTGAAAGATGTAAGTTATTCTTTCCGTCAAAAAGCAGTTTTTGTTTATTTTTTTGGTCCAGTGATCATGGATGGCAGTGCTATAACATATAAAACGTATGTAAATGTAGGTACATACATGTAAATATGCATTTTTATTTAAATTCATAGTAACATATTTATTAAATTAATTTTATTAACCCGTTGTCATTGAAAGAAGAAATAATTAATATTAAGCAATTTATATTAATATAGTATGTTTTCAAAATAATTTTCCGTTCACAGAAATTCTATATAAAATTAAAATTACTTTTAAAGTAATTCTTGTCAAACTGTCTATCAGTTACAATTAATGCTCAATGTCAATTAATCTATTCGTTTCCACTATATCATATGACTATGGTATTATAAAATATGAAATAAAATATTACAGTAATTTATTTAATATATTCATATCTATGAATATATGTATATTAGTTTTATATAGATGGCTATAAAGAGAATTTACACATAAATAGCTGTATTTTGATAGGTTCTCGGTAACGGTATATCATCGTCTCTTTCATTCGATATTATTATAGTTTAGTGATAAAAATTATCATAAGTAGGTACAATAAGAGCTTACAGACTTATAACTTCCTTGACATATTTTAGATCGGGGAGGGTTCACAAAAAGTTAAAGAAAGATTTTTGTTATGTATAATATAATAACTGTTAAACGCAAATTATTACACATAATTACAATAAAAGTAATATATAAAGAAGTCTTTATATATTAGAATGTTTTTATGAATCGTTTATTTGTCAATACACAAAATACAAATATTTTAAGTAGTTAAATTTTATAGTTAAATAATTTAGGAATAAAAGTGTTATCATTTGCAGTATTGAGATGTTTTCATATTTAAGTAGGAAAATATCTTATTCGGTTACAGTTAGATCTTAATACTTAATAATGATCAGTGTAAATTTATATACATATCTAATTCTATAAACCGCGCACCGAGAATACAGAACTGGTTATGTATATAAATTCACATAAAATATTATTAAGTACAAAGCACTAAGCTAGCTGAGATCGAATAAGACATTTTCCTATTTAGTTATATATCGTTTATGTATTGGAGTATCATTTATTGTTGTTTAAGATATTTTATTTATAATTGTGAATATTAATAAGAAGCTAAATATTATTTTTCTGAATATCATTTTTCAAATTAAATCGTCTTCTAACCAACAATATATAGTTCGAAACAACTATTTTGGTCTAATGACTTTTCTCCTACGGAGTAATAGAATTTTTGATACACTTATTTGCGCGCTAAGTGCACAAATAGTTTTCCCACCTTTCGGCAACGCTAGGGTTGTATAAAGTACAGTTGAAACTTTCTCGTTTAGTGACCTAAATGTTTCGTCCTAAATGCAACTTTGGAGCGAACGCTCGAACCCGCATCAGCTCGCAACGAGACTCTCGAAACCGGGGGATGTTTTCGAGAGGAATTTTTGTCCCCGTTCACGTATACGACGACCATCGACCGCGCGATCGTTCCGCAGCGATCTAACGAGATCAGCAGCGTTGGAACACGCGATGGGAATAAATTCCGACAGGAGACGTTCCGTCATCCACTGTCATCGGGGTCCTAAACGCGTTTACGATAAAACTGACGAAGAGGAAGGTTACCCTCCTTCCCCGAAGAAATGACTGTACGACATAACTCTCCTTCGTTCGCTCGCCCGCTGGCTCATGTTCGATCGATCGTAATTTCCGTCAGTGACTCACAAAAGAAGAGAGGGAGTCGCCGGACAACCATGTATACACGCGCACGCATACGTGCACACACGCTACACGTTACGTGCGCAAGGAGAAGATAGAGGGTGGTAACGCGGGGGCTGACTAATCGCCGAGCTGAACTACCCCGCATCCCTCTCCTCGAACCGGTCTCTTCTTAAAGAGGAGGATTCTCGCGTCGTGGGTTTTATCCACCGTTTATATTCCGGCGTCGAATGGATGCCGTGAACGTCACATCGTCGGACGGTTGGCAGATATTATCATGTCGTTTCACGACGAGACGTAATAGCGACGTAACGCTGTCTTTCCTCGCAACTTCCTTGAGACGCAATGTCCTTGTTATTATTATCGGCCAAACGTTACTACTAATCGGCCGATGAAGTCGTTAAAAATTCGCCATCCAGTCCGAAGAAATGTGAAAAATCGAGTCTTCTCAAAGTGCTTATTCCGGCGAAACGACGCGCCGTAGACGTTTGCTTACACATTACTCGCTAAAATCATGCGAGTTTGCTGCGCGTATCAACGTATTATTTGATATATCGCTCATAAAGCAAGAACGTTTTCTTATAATATCGTTGCGTCCGTATCGTCGTCGTCGTCGTCCTCATCCTCGCTACCGCCTATAATCGTGCATCATAAGTCGGCCACGTATCGAAAGACAACGGCAATCTGTCCGTAAAATGATTCGGCCCGAACGGCGACTGGATACCAGGAAATCGATCCAGAATGATATTACACACGTGCACACGCGCGCTTGGCGCGTATCCAGATGCGTTTACCGATGGGATATTTTTCCGCATGGAGAAACACCGCTGAATGTACAATAAACATGGAAAAGCTATTGCGCGATGCGCCACTTACACATATTACTCCGTTGCGAGAAGTTTATGGCTATACTTTTATCAATCCGATATACTGAGACTCGACACTCGCGCGATGCCTACTCAATTTTATAACAAATAGTGAAGTATATCAGTCGATATTGGCTTCACAATCCTGAATGGATCTTGCTCTGTTCTAAAGATTAGTTCTGGTTTCCTCTTTATGAACATTCGCAACAATATGTATTTCACGTAATGTGGTTGCCAACCACATACAACCTCTATTAATAGGGCCAAGGGCAGGGACGTGTCTAGTGAATGTGCAATGCGTGCATAGCACGCAGGCGGCCAAAATCAGAGACGACCGAAGTCGTAATTTATTGAATTATACCTGGATATACTGCAAATGCGACGAAATTGCAACTTCCTGAATGTTGGCAGCATCCATTAAAATTATTCCTCCATTGTACGTTTTCATCAATATAGATTGATTTTAGTTTCCTATGTCCATTTCTATCAATGTAAATTAATTGTAATCTCGGTTTAACTTATTTAACTTTATCTTTTTCTAATTCTTAGAACTAGAGAAAGAAGTCAGTTAAACCGAGATTAAAACTAATCTATATTGGTAGAAATAGACTAAAATTAGTCAACATTGATAGAAATAAATAATAGAGAAAGATGATTTTGGTAGGTAGAAATAGAGATGGGATAACGTTAGGAAAGTCTCTATAGTGTAGTATTTCGTTCCAAATAATCGATTAGCAGGATGTCATTATATTATATATAATACACAGTTGGAAAAAATGTGTTAAATTTAACATAAATCGCATGTCCCAAACGGTCCACTCAAATTTATGAGTTAATTTTACACAAGATGAATATGTTAGAAAGTAACACAAATATTATGTAAGAGAATAAATACAAAGAAAGATAACACAGTTTGTAAACATACCATGAGAACATTTTTTTTTTTCAGAAAATTAACATTTATATGTTAAATTAACACATATTTCATTCATTTGTCTTAGAATTTACGTTTTAGAACACATTATTTTTATGTTACTTGTTCACTTACTCATAAATTGTGTCATTTTGACACTAAGAAACATTGAATATCAATTTCATAAAAAATCTTTAAATAACATAATCACATTATGTTAAATTAATACTCGAATATGTTAAAAAATTCAACTCAAACTGTTAACACAAATGTGAGTGGACCGTTTCCGATACAAATACACAAATTTTTTTACTGTGTAGTAATCAAAAGATTAAAATCTGATACAAGACTGACGGAAATACATTTCCTCAATTCTTTATAGTAATCATCGATAATTAATAAAACTTGTTAATTCGTCAATAGGAATGTTAAAGGATTGTATAGAAATTATATTGATTTTATTGTTCCCCATCTTTGTTTCAACATAGATATTTCTTCGCACCACCTCAATGTGACCTGTCGTATCTCGCTCTTTTCAAATTTATACGAAATAAGATCCTCCGAGAGCTTCAAATTCATCTCCGCAATCTTATGCACATATATTGCATATTACGTAACCAAGATTTGTTCCGTCATCTCGATTTTACTAGCGATTCGTATTGCGCTAAGTTCGTGTCGCGCTCTTCGTATATTCAACAAATCACCGCTACAACGAAACCATTCCGCTTACTTTCAAGACGCGCCCTAGGTTCGTATCATTCTGACGCCGTCGTCGTAAATCGCTAACACGTACTAGACGATCCTCGAGAGAGATCGACCGGCAAGTCCCACGGGTAATGACTCGCGCCGAGGAAATAAATGTAAAGATTGTCTAGGAGATTCCGGACACGCGTGACCCGCGACTCGTCCGCTCCCGTGACCCCCTCACCCCCTACCCCTCCGACTGCACAGTCGGAAGTTACACATCTCAAGCTTTACCCTCCTCCTCCTCTTGTCGCGCAGCTCGCTCCTTTTCAACAACTATTCTGCGACCATGACCAGTCTCAACGTCGCTCGTCATTCTTGCGAGCCGGTTCAGGAAGCTACCCCCTCGGGAGACGACGGCTCTGCACGGTGCAACCTGGTTGGCGCACCTTTGACCTCAACATCCTGCATGCAGGTTGCGCGAAGAGGTCTGCAGGGCGTTTAATAGAAATCGAAGGAGGTCCCCCTCTTACCCTCCATGCGGATCTCCTGCTAAAACCGGTATAGTTTTGGCACGACTCCAAAGCGCCCGAGATATATCTTATCTTTTCCACAGACGACGTTGACGAGATTCGATCGCCGCCCGTCCTCTTAAGAGCCGCTTCTAAAATGTACTTGCTGGTGTAATATGTATATGTAATGCGAACGCCCGCGTCCGCCCACCGCGACGATGTTCGACGGATTCATTCGGGACCTAAAACGGTCGCCAATCTCGCGTCTTCAATCCTCACTAATGACACGGATAAATTTGCAAGGGTTTAGCGTTAATAGCGTCGTATCGAGTGACTCTCCGGTTGACTACACATTCGCGAGAGTTGTCGTAAACCAGGGAGCAAAATTATCCCCCGGGACGTTCTACCGCGAGGCTTTGCGATTCGCGAGTGTCATAAGCACATTAATCGCTAAGTACGTGCTACGGCAGCTTTAACGACGCGTCGTTGCGGAGATGATAAACGATAAATTAGCGAGAAGGATTTTACTCCGGTCGACGTAGCTCGGCGGGGGTGGCCCGGCGACTTCGATCGAATTATTCAAATTTGAGCTGTAAATTGCATCGGACTCTGGCGCTGGTAAGATACCTCGCGAAATTGAGCCGTGTACAGCGCCGTCCAACAATACCAAGCGAGAAAGGTCGTGCTATAACGTACGGTGAAGATTATGACCGTTGCTGGTATCTTCTTAGCTATTTATTTAAAAACCGATATAAGTCGAGGTCTGTAGAGCAATAATTTTGGCCTTTTAATATATCATATGTTTTACTTATCTTAAAAAGCCCGATACCGTAAGAAGTTTTATAAATACTTGAAAAATATATCT
This sequence comes from Mycetomoellerius zeteki, assembly GCF_001594055.1. Classification (NCBI taxonomy): domain Eukaryota; kingdom Metazoa; phylum Arthropoda; class Insecta; order Hymenoptera; family Formicidae; genus Mycetomoellerius; species Mycetomoellerius zeteki. The sequence continues at coordinate 51,739 of NW_017257409.1, read as the reverse complement.
TGTAGATATCATTTATTATCTTAAAAGACAATAACGAAATTATATTTCACCGTTGAAAGAAAGTAATGATAAAAAATACCAACGTAATAATAGTAACATTTAATAATAATCACAAAATTATAATTATGGATAACAATTATAAAATTATGTATATTATAGATAATAGGAATTATATAAAAATGGTGCCATTAATTATTACGTACGGGAGAAAATTAAATCGTTGCAATAGGTCGAATTAAATTTTTGCAATGAATAATTAACAGAAACATATTGGAATAATTAAATTTTCTCGGAGTTGTCATGCCGTCATATTAAAATCCGTGTGCAAAATATCGGAATCGACCGTTATTCGTGAGCAATACTGTACTAGACAGTTCGCACAGGCTGCACCGGCAAATCTTCGTGGAGATACGAGATATTTCGCAGTTTCGCCGGCGTAATTGCTTTTATCCGATTTATATGAGAGACGTTTAAAAGCGTCGGAATTAATTCGGACGGTTGTTTACCGCTTTCCGCGGTACGTACTCGAGCATTCTCGAGTATCGTCAAAGTCTCTCTCCAAACTCGGCCAAATTCTACTCACGCGTCTTATACTCGTAGATCGGAACCGCTACCGGTTTGTTCTATCAGGAAATTGGACTATGCGAGTAGTTTCTTTGCCCCTTGCGTTATACCTCGCGTATGAAAAGAGATCGACCTTCTGTATAATAAGGGGAAATAAATATATAATAGAGAAGCTGCGCGCGCGATCCGCGACAAACGGTCTCTCATGAATTTCGAGAAGGAAAGAATGAAGAAGGGCTAACATAAAAAAAGAGTAAAATCTACATTCTTGTTATAGCTCTTTCATAAAATTAAAGGACCATATAGTGGCAAAAATAATGAAATGAGTAAATTTATGTAACTTATTTGCAAAATATTGTAAAACGATTTTTAGAAAAACGTTTTGAAAATTTTACTTTTAAATTTCATCTATATTTTTTCTTGACGATATTTTTATCAGTTTAAAAATGGATCATGCATAATGGACAAAAATTAGTCTTAAGGTTATACGAAATTTATAGTATACGAATATGTACCATATATGAAGATTACACAAAACATGCTACTACAACTTGATGTTCCATATATTCTTATACACATTCTATATCTTTTAACCCACGTAATCATTGCATATTCAAATAGAATCTTTTGACTTTAAAATATTTTTTCAAAAATTGTGTTATACGATCATTTTTTCTACAATAAACATTTACATTTATTTATTTATTTTCATAATTAATTTAAAATGGCTCTTTGTCAAAAGATTTTCATAAGCGATTTTATTTATTGTAGAATTTATTATAATTTTTATGTTTTTTATATATATTTACGATTATCTTCTCTAAATATATTATTGTTAAACAATTTTTAGTGAATATTATAATAAATTATTAAAATAAATTTTTATTAGGTATGTAAATAAAAATAGTATTTTTTTTGTTTGTTGTATTGTTGTATTTTGCGTTCTAATCTTCTAATATATGAAAACAGATATAAATATAATTTATTCACTTGCTAATTATAATTACGATAACATAAAATAGTAATCTTGCGTTTGCAAAACAATATTGGAAATCTGACAATGTGTTACATTATTGAGAATATTTGTTTATATACTTGTCGTTTTCGTGCTAGTAATCACTGGAATGATACGTAAACATAAATACGCAAATACGATAGGATCCTGGTTGCAAACGCAGGAAGAGACCATCTATTAGAGCTATTAGAGCCGTTAGATGTTTTGCCAGACTGGACGCCAGAAAGATTACGCAATTAGGAAATGGCCAACATCCAAGAGCGTATCTCCACCTTCTCGAACGCATTACCCCACCACAAGTAGTATCACTGTCTTTCTCCCCTTGGGGTTCAAAGAGTCTCGAAACAAGTTCAAAAATAGTACAAAGTATACATAAAGCACGTAGCAAAACTCGTTAAATTCAAAAATAAACAGAGATGTAATGCAGTGACGGTTCTGCGCTCTGACATTAAAGTCTTCTACTGCAGTGTGTGAAAGCTTTTTTCGCAATATGAAGTTTTGTATTATGGTCGAAAGTCCTGTTTGTTTTACTGTGCAGTTCATTAACTCTAACACAACTGACATGACATTTTGTAACTGTATCTTTGTTAATATGAAGGTATTAAAAACAAAGAGAAGTTTCATTTCTCTATTTTAATCATGTATATTTTTTTGTTAAATATGCAATACTTTTTTACAGAGAACTATAATTTCGTAACTTATTGTTATCGAAACTTGTTATGTTTCGGCTACACGAAAGAATTTTCTGTTATTTATTTGATACTTAACTTATTTAATTAAATGTTATATTTATATTCTGACGGAATCTAACTTAATTTTTTATGCTTTCACCAATTTTCAAACTATATTTTTAATGTATTCACTCTTACTTTGCCCTTTAGTTATTGTTTTTTATAATTTCAACTACAAAAATATCTTTCATTTAATCTCTAATATATATATATATATATACAATGTCGTATTTTATTTAAAAATCTCAATAAATATCATAAATGCCATCGCACATCAACTGTGTAAATATTAATGTTATATAAGTTTTCAAAAATAAACTATTTTGATTATTTTTAAATTCTAAACATTTTAACTTTACTATTGCTGCGTTTATAACATAATAAATAAAGGAATCCATTTAAATTAAGAATAAGCAACTAATCTTTTTATGATTTTAAAAATAATGTACAATGCACATAAATTTAATGATTACTCTAAAAGATAGTCTTGTATCAAGGAAATTGATATCTACATTTAAAGTGTTATTATATATATGTACATATATATGTATATTACATATATATAAAATTTAATTAAATTCAAATATCCTATTTACAAGAGAAATCGAAACATAAAAATCAAAACGTACCTGAACATTTTTTACAATAGCGATTTTATTGTCGGCGCTTCTTGCATAGATTTTCCTTCTTCACACGAGAAACCGGAATAGAAATCTGAATATTCCAGTATCGTCCGAAATATTTCGATGATGTAACAGAGAACGCATGAGCGTGGGCCATCGTATTATTACGTTATTCGCCTTCATTGATGCATTAGTATGCCTGTGTGTGATCTTCCTCTTTCATATAAGCGAGCATAAAGATCCATATCATTTACACGTGGCTCCAACAACCCACATCTCCCGATCATTCACATTATCATTCACACTCAGAACTCCGTATCAATTCAATCTTTGAAATAGTTAAAATAAAATTATAATACGTCAACTTAAGTAAATTACAAAAACAGGAAGGACCGTTAATTATATATATTTTCTTGAATATTATTCTTAATTCCAAAGACACTATTCGATAAAAAATATAAAGAAATAATAATATCATGCATATAAATGTATATATAATAAATATGTATTTGACAAATATTTGAAAATAGTTTTTTTGCAAAAGTTTTATCTAAAGAATTTTTTTATTCATAATTTTTTTTAAGAATTATAAGTTTTGTGAATTAAGCTATGGGCGCCCACAGAATAACTTAAAATTAAAAAATACATAATTTAATTTTCATTCTACTAGAATAAAAAATTTATTTTGTCAATTACTGTTAATTTGTTAAATATATTTATGAATTTTGTTTTTGCAATTTATATTTATGGATAAATATAATCTTCTTACCTCAAATACAAGAATAACAATATCACATGACGAAAAATTGTTGCACAATTTCGATTAATCTTAAAATTTGATTAAATTTATTCATTGAATTTATTTTATTAATCTTAAAATGTATTTAATTTAAATATTGTTTGCAATATTGTTAATTAATCTTAAAATACTGCGACACTACAGCTGCATCGAATGTCACAGACGGTTGCGCAATATTGCGTTTCCTCTGCAGATAGATATTTACTCGCTTGTTTCAGTCACCTTATCTGGCCCGGAGCGATCATTTGTATTCACAATGTATTTGCCGATCGGTACACACGTTGCGTCTAGCATAATCGCGAGGAATACGGGTTGAAATTGAGCGCACGCCTACGCCCGCAACCGAAGTCCCACGGTGTTGGAAGCCAATTCGTAGATTTGATAAATTTCGTCTGACACACGACCAACGTAGATACTTACACTGAAAAAAATGCATGTAATTTTACATGGAAATTACATGTTTATGACTGGAAAATTACTTAAATTACATAAATATAATTGGAAATTTACTGGAAATTGTAAATTTCCAATTATATTTAGGTAATTTTCCGGTCATAGGAAATTATATATGATTTCCTGCTCCCAGTCTTGTCCAGAGAAAATGATGCTTTTAGTTAAAAAGCTTCTATCTGCCACGTACAATGTCACTTTTATTCGTTAATTCCTTACATTCTACGTACACGTGTGGAGCGTAGGTTAGCATAGGACCAAAGCGCAGACACGCAAATGTAGAATTGAATTACAAAAATAAATGCAACATGAATAAGACGCCAAATATGCTGCGATCGGACTTCTGCGTATAAAAACAACAAAACGTCTCCGTGACAAAGTCGAAAAATTGGCCATTATAACTTGTAATAAGTCATGTTAACTCGACCTTGATAAATAAACGACTCTATATAATTTATATGAACTCTGATAGCAAGCTACGTCATTTTGTCGTCATTTTAATATCAAAAGACGTCATTTTGTCGTCAATTTAACGTCAAAAGACATCGTTTGACATAAGTTTGCTACTACGGAATATTCCAAGGCATTATATCGACATTTTTTTTATTAGTCGTTTCATAATGAACAAAAACTGACACAAAACAAATTATGACAAATTATCGGAAAAATATACAAGTCGAAAAAATAAGTTATACTGTCTTTCTGATATTCCTAATATTTCATAAATTTGTACCAAATTATATACAATCTTATTATAATGAATGCCATGCAATTAACTACATTTCTACGTGTTTTAGGAAGAAGCACGTATCTTAAAAATAATGTTTTGATAAACTCTCCCTTAAAAATTATTTTCACAAGGCCCGATAAAAAGAAATCTGAAAGACAGTCTCAAAATATTTTAACCGAACAAATAAGCGTGAGATATATTTTGCATCTACCATTTATGAAACATATCCCGTATCTGCAACCGCCGCCTTCAATGTGATGCTTACATGCCTACGTGTTTGGTAGAAACGATCGCTCGGTGTACCCGCACGGTCCCTCCTCGTTGGTACACGCGCCACGGCTCGCATAATCGCGAGGTTACTCGCGTTAAGAAGGATGTGCGAGTTAACTTAGCTCGTTGCATTAACGGAGATGAACTCATTCCGCCTATTTCTCTCTGGCTCTCTATCTCCACCTCCATCTCTCCCTCTCGTTCCTTTCCCCCCTCTCACTCTCTCTCTCTCCTCTCTCCTCTCTCTCTCCTCTCTCCTCTATCTCTCTATCTTTTCTTTTCTTGTCTCCTTTTAGTTCCCTCTCGCGAAATGTGCCATCCGCTTCGTCCCCCCGATCGTTCCCTCTCATACCGTCATCCTTCTTTCTGGACCGTGGCTATGCGTTCGTTTCTCGCCACCACCCACCACGTCGAGTTTCTCTTTATCTATGGCGGATTTAACGAACCATGAAAATCACGTCTCGCGAGATGTTTACTGAAGTCTCTTGAGCGCCCGCGCCGAGTATCCTCTACCACGCTGTGCAACCAAATTCCAAAAACGTGATAGATATAACGAGTGTCGCCGTCGCCTACGAGCGGTAATCCTTCGCGGAAGAAGGGCGACGATGTCCTGGAATACAGTTATTTGCATTTTACGCAGGCTTAAACATTAATTAAGCAGTAAAGGAGATCCGCCGAGGCCGCACCGAGTCGATATGAAAGTTTCAAGACGACTTTAACCCCTTAACATCAGAGAACTTCCTTCCGCGAAACACGGACAACTAAATTACTAACGAATCAATTAAATCTTGCCCGTCAATCTATAAACGGTGACAACTAGTGCTAACGATTTGGTGTAATATAGCAATTGAATCAAACGTGATTTAAGATTCAGCATCGGAAAAGCGATAATTAATCTCTTTCTGGCTGAAGTATTCCCCCCCCCTCTCTCTCTTTCTCTGAAAATATAATAAACGGTTTCAAATCTTTTTAATTTGTTAGATCAATTTAATTTGTTTTTAAACTTTGAGAACGAGTTATATAATTAATTAAAAAATAACGTGTGATATGAAGAAATTTTTATTATAACTTTTAAGCGAAGTATCCTTTCTAATCTATTCCTTTAATATGTTATTAACATTATAACAAACTAATCTAATTTGTATATACTTATTATTAAGTATTATATAATAAATTATATAATACATTATATAATAAATAATGTTAAATAATAATAATAATAACTTATGGTGCTGAATGTCAGTAACTTTAAATATATTCGCAAAGAAAAACGGGCCGCTGTAACATTAAAGCCATGTTTAGTAATATAAATGACTTTTGATCATTTAGTTGTTTAATATTATTGTTTAACTTCGATAATAACTTTATATTATATATAAAAACGTTAAAAAATGTTAGGTATTCGTTAAATTCATTTTTGTTTAAATTTAATCAACGCGATTTTTGAAGTCAATTTCTATCCGGTTTATTCCGAAAATACATTTTTTTATTATTTCAATCTTTCACATTCCTATATTAAAATGTAACTACTGATAACAATCAAACATACATTTTTTAAAATCATTAAAACATATATTCAATTATAAATTACAAATTAAAGTCCTTTTTTCAAAAAATATTTCAAAATTCTACAAATATTTGAAGTTAATTATTATTAAAGCTGCTACTGATTTAAAGAAAAAGAATTTGCCGTTAATTTATTTAAATTTATTAAAATTATTATTTAATTCATTAAAAATGTGTTTATTATAATCAGATTTGTCTTCCCATTATCTCATTAACACAGGAACGAATCTAAAGAAATATAAAGAAATCTCACTAATTTCCTGTCTTATTTGCATCATGAGATCGTATCTTCGTTCAGGGAGATTTATCCGCATTTAAAAAATTACATCCGCATCGACTCGATTCCGCGAGTGACAGCGAATTAACTACTTAATCATGCGAACGTGTGCAGGTCACGACCGCGGATTAACCCGAATTACAAAGATAGATTCGAGAAAATTGTACATACCATATCCTCCATATCGCGCGAGAACGATACACCGCTTTCCAATTGGGGCGGTTTAAAGATCTGCGGGATGAAATATTAAATCTGGAATACGGGAGCGGACAATGTACCTCGCGCGCGCGCGCGCTCGTAATATCGTCCGATTAATAATGGCCGGTGAGCGACCTGGGCTCCGGAAATACGTGAAAGCAGGCACGAGTGGCTTCATACGTCCGTCGTCGGCACGAAAATGCATTTAATCTACTTGCAAATTAATGTTACACGCCTGTTGTACGGTCTATTTTGGATCAGAGCCACGAATCTGAGTGACATATTACTACACCCTTCCAACCGGATTTTTGCACGCGATTTTTCTTCTTCGCCTTTCTACAAATTCGCGAGTTTGTAAATGGTGACCTAGTTAAGACAACAGTTTTATACCTCGGATTAGTAATTAAACTTTATTTCTTTTTTCCTTACATTATATTATATATATATATATATAATACATTATACATATATAAATACATTTAAAGGTTGAACACGGAAAGAAAAAACCTGACCTACATTTGTCTTCTCCTTCAGTAGAAATTATATAATTGGTCCGAATATCATCAGTTAGATATATAATTACAAAATATGAAATTTTATCTAAATTATCAATTTTAAATTACATTTTACTATGTCTTGTATTTTCGGATGGACCCTCACAACAATGTTTCGATATAACTTTTACTATGGTAATACTAATTTTATCACATAAATGAAATAATTTTTGTTAAAACAGTGCTTACGCCATGGAAAGAGTTAATTTTTATTACGCAAACAAAATTTGCTAGGTATATATTTTTTGTTATCTTTACAATACTAACTTTTATTCAACAGGTTTTGATTTTGTAATAAAAAAATTTTTACTATGAAAAAGTGTAAAAATTACAAAAACAAAAATTATAAAATAAATAAATATGTGGTCAAAAATTAAATGGAGAAATGTAGAACATCTACCACAAACGCACGATCTTTATTGGCGAAAATTATCTTTATATAAAATTAATCGAATTTACATATATGAGAATGTAGACGTTTCGGCCTCAAGTTAGGCCATCCTCAGTATAATCGTCAGAAATATAGAAATTACATAACACAATTCGATTAATTTTATATAAAGATAATTTTCGCCAATAAAGATCGTGCGTTTGTGATAGATGTCCTACATTTTTCCGTTTAACAAAAATTATATTATTGTTTTTGAAAAATGGCTATAGCATTTAAACTTATAATTACATGATGGTCCGCAACTTCTACCATATTATAGTAATTTTAAATATAAAATTTTCCCCTTGTATATATATGAGATATCCGAGAATCTTGTGGACCGTAATTCTAACGGCAGATTCTTTAAAGTCGATTTTTCGTTAGATCTATTATAATTAATGTCGAGATTTCTAGAGCACAGTCTAAGGATTGCTTTGTAGGCTTGAAGAAAAAGGTATAGAAAAAAAAAATGTATCAGCTTCTTTTTGCATATTCTTTATTTGTAACAATCCGATATTTTCCTGCGACATATAATTTCCGATATATAATACCTATCTTTTCACAGTATAATGCCAAAAAAGACAAACCTGATCGCGATCTGACTTTGCGTGTTGCCCCAATTAGTAACGTAGTCGCTCTCATTTCCCGTTCGCGATGTCGCGTGTCGTGTGAGAAAATTATTGAGAAAATTTAGGCTCTCTCGGCAAAGTAGCGTAATCGAGCGAGAGCGTGCCGATCGTGCACGGCCACTTTGCTCTACAAATACACTTTAGCTGTTTATATTCGAGCAGCAAGAGAGAGAGAAAGAGAGAGAGAGAGAATGTTGCAGAATAAATAATTTTCGATGTTGCAAAATAAAAATGGTTGAGCGAGGAGAAAACAGCCAGAGGGTGAAGAGGGATCTATCGCGGTAATTTCGGCTGGCTAAGTGGCGCATTGGCCGATCTTTTCTTTCTCCTTATCGTCTCTTTTCGGCTACCGTTCGAGATTTAACGTAATGGTTAGACCATGTACGACGACCACGACGAGGTCAGATCCCAATCCCGGTCACGAATGAGTCACGATCCGAGTCGCGCAGTCACGAAGCTGCCGCTCGATTTCTACGGGTCTCCCTTTCTCTTTCTCTCCCTCGCGAAACCCATTATGTTGCCTTCCACGCCTCCTTAATACGCTTTGATTTTCTTCCCGTATCCCGTCGTACGATCTCCCTTCGCTTTTGTATTGCGTCCTTGCGTCCACCCTTTACCTGAATTACAAGTTTGTCACGCGTCGAAGTTGCGTCGAATTTTGACAGGTTGAACTTCGTCCGATAATTTTTACATATTTATTTGTCCATTTTATTTACTATTTTATCTTTTGTGTACGCTTGTAATCAATTACTAGATATATCTCTTTATTAAAATTATATGTAATTAGTTTAAGTAAAATTCTTACACGCATTTCAAAGATATGTAAATGGAAAATTTATTTATCTGGAAAATTCAATAATTTAATGAGTTTTCTACAATTTCATTTAATTTAATAATTTAAGAAATAATACGCGAAACGCATTAATATGAAAATAATAATCAATATTAACACCAAACAATATGCATATACATATGGCAATGTAAAAGAATTATTGGTAATAAGTGTTATTGATTTAAACTCAGCGGAAATTATTTCCATTAAATGTACAGCTAATTTCCTCGATGTCATAAATTTCCCTCATTGTTGTAAAAATGACATTTTACATGCAAAATCCAATATACATACATATACAAAGAGAAAAATTGAGAGCTGCTGGAGAAAAGCGCATATTTCATAAAATACGAGTTTACGGAACATTGTTCGTGTTTTATTGTTAATCTCTTGAGTGAATATATACCCTGCGTTCTAATTGTCTGCTGCAAAACGAGTATTCTCCAACCGTATTTATCGTTTATCGTATCCCGGCATCGGATACTAGTTTGCGAGACACTCATGATAAATACTGTAAAAATGATTGGGTTGCTGCCAAAAAGTCACTTAACAAGTCCAATTCTAAATATATAACAATAAAGCAATTAATGTTACAGCAATCTATATCGTTGCAGATATTTGTGTAAACAGAGAGAGAGAGAGAGAGAGAGAGAGAGAGATAAAAAAGAGAAAGAGAGAGAGGGAGCGAGAGGAAGGGAGGAAGAGATATCTACGTATATAAAAATTTCATAATTTAGTATTTGGTGATAGTATATGTATATATATATATATATACATTTTCATGTTATCTCAGTAGTTTTTAAATAATGATAATAATTGTCTGTTACACAATGAATTTCAAAAATTGTCTAATCATTAATAATAATTAGTAATAGTGAGAATTGCAGTCTTCTTTAATTTGGAATATATGTAGATACTGAATAAAGTATAATCATAAAGAATAAATTTTGAGTGGTGGCAAAAAAAACAATAAATAACTTTTAAAGTTATATAATTTAAATAAATAATCCATTTGCTTTTATCCATTAAATGAAAATTTAATAATCTTTAAAACACTTAATATACTATGTGTTGAATAATTAACTCTTGTTATACACGGATTATTTATATCCTGCGTATTCCTTTTCTTGAAAATAAGAGCACTTGGCTAAATAATGGTCTTTATCGTTTCCTTTTTTTAATAATATACAATTTTATAAATACTTTCTAAAGACGTACATGTAAAAATTACTTAATTTTTGTATACTTGTAAAATTTGTGAAAATTAACTCGGAACATAAACGATCCATCGTGTGTAATAAAGAATCAGAAAATCATCGTGCGTACTAAAGGTTAATCAGGTTAATTTACTATAATAATCATATCACAAAAATAATAAGGAAAAGCTTCCTGATAAATCAATTTCTTTTAGATTATATTAGAATCTGATAGATCTTTTCTATTAAAATTTGTTAAAATAATTTTCATAAATTATTGGGTCAACGTCGTTCTTCCCTTACAGAAATCTAATATTGGCCAATTTATTACTGAAAGACAGTAATTAATCATTTATTTGGAGTACTAAAAGCACTGAACAGTGTTTTTAATACTTAAAATGAGTAATTAATTATTGCCTTTCAGTATTAAATTAGCCAGTATCAGATTTCTATAAGGGAAGTATGACGTCGATCCAATAATTCATGAAAATTGATTTAATAGAACCTAATAAAATAGATCTATCACATTTTAATATAATCTAAATGAATTAATTTATCAGGTATCTTTTAGTTATTACTTTAATTACTATATTGATTATTAGTAGTTATTGCTTCGTTTATCAACATCTGCAGAAAATCCATAAGCATAAGCATATGCTTCGTCTTAATAAATAATTAAGTAGCGTGCGATTTCGTATGAAATTTGCATAACTTTTCGAACAGAGCGGAAAAAATTCGCGAATCACGGACGAAAGATGCGTACGTAACGAAAGAGCACAGAGCGATTAAGTTAATTGCCTCTTTAATTAGACGGCGCGCAGACTTATGTGGGAAGAGCCGCTCCTCCCCGTCTAAAACAAATATTTAATTACAGCGTTACACGTGCGGGATTACTTGGATCTCCTTTGCATTCGTAAGATGCAACTAATACTTAATATAGGATAAGACTAATACTTAGGATAGGATTTGCAACGGAGTTTCTACACGCTCTCGATCTATTTTCCGTATGTAATGCAGGCCTGGAACATCCGCCATCGCTGGATCATTATCTTCCATGACGTATGTTGCACGCGATCCAGCAAATTTATTTGAAAAAACACTGATAATTCATAGTTAGGATATTCAATTTAAGATACAGTTAACAGGCTATTTATTTGTAGCAATTGTTAATGATGCACAATAATTAATATTTATGACTGTAGTAGCCGAATGCGAATTTAAAATTGTAAATTAAAAACCCAGTTAAATTTTTTTATTTTACATAAATCTTTCTAAATCTTATTGAAAATTATCACAACTGTGCGATTCACATTAATACCATTCATCAGTATTGTTAGATAGGAAATAATATATTTTTTTGTGTAAACAAATATATTAAATATATTTATTAACCTTTTAAATGGCAATAAATTTATGTATATATCAGTCTTTTCTGTAAAAATTTGTTTGTGCAAAATTGGCCATTAGCAAGAATGACTCTCTGAACTTGCAATGCTGTGTGCAAATATTTGTAAATCGATTTCATAGGAGGTATCTGTTATCGTAGATATTATATCACAAGTAGTTCTTCATTCGTTCTTGCGGTTAATTATTTTCCTCGATATCCATATGAGTAACGAGTATCGCAAATCATTGCATCTCCCTCATGTGTGATGCTAATCGAAAACAGCGGACCAACGGGAGCTTACATGCACATAAAAGAACGGAATTTGATTGAATTCGACGAAAGACGACGTTCTCGTGCACAAATCGGATCTGTCAAGGAAATCACGCGTGTGGACGCGCCGTCGAGCGTGCTATCGACGGACAGAGGGTGGAAATGTAACACGAGTTTCAATAAGGAGAGTCAGGGAGGTATCCGTTAATCCGCATGGCTTAATGCGAGGACTGGAAGAATGCGGGGATCTCGTACGCAACGTCCAAAGGCAGTGGGACTCGCTTTCCCGCTGACCATTGGGGGTAATTATCGTAGCCCCGGGGAAAGCTCTCTCACGCTTATATCCCTTCGGGCCAGCTAACCAAAGGAGGCTCGCGAGCACGTCCCCAACTTTCCCCTTCAAATGACCTTCGGTATCGCGTCGCGTTGTGCATACGCTGTGCCATGACGGCAATAACCGGTAATTTTTCTGCAGAGATCTTTGCAGCGCTAGCCAACCGCTGCTCGCCGCTGCTCGCCGCTGCTCGCTCTCACCCCTTTCGCCGTTCGCAGGGGTGCGTGTCGTTCTTGAACGACACGGAACAGGTAGAACTCTCCTTCCGGAAACAAGCCGCAGAGAATAGAGCTGATTGCGAAAGCGGGGTCACGTCTTGACGGCCGCGATTTCCGCACAAGATCACGGATCGAAGAACAATCCGTGATGCGCTGCCGAAGAATTTTCGGTAAATTGAAAATTCTCTGGTCGGTGATTTTAGACGAATTACGTGAACGAATTACGTGTCTGGAGAAGTTTAAGAAACCGCTCCTCATCTAAGCAGCTACTGATTTTTTCTTGATTTACATTTTTGTTTATTTATTATTTACTATTACATTATTTTTCTTTATTAATGTAACTTTATTTAAATTCGTGATTTCGTCCGATAACAGTATTATCAAGCAGTGTCTATGCGATTATTTTATTATATTTGTATATAAATAACGTAAATTTCTAAAAATATAATATGTTGCATTAATATAATACAATAAGAGATCACATACAGATCAATGCAGTGTTTTAAATTTAGGTTGCAATGTGTGCAATATTCCATACGCTTTCAAATGTGAATACTAGTGCTCTCTTGGAATGTTTTCGCAAACTGTCTTAGTACGTTCCTCGTATGATACATGAATTCAAATTTTATCTATTGTTTTCGAGATGTTTTTCTTTTTTCAAAAATTTGCAATGAGGAATTAAATTCAATGTATTTTTTGTAGCATTTTTGTATTTAATTTCTTTATCTATTCTATTTAATTTTTTATTTATTTTAGTTTTTAATAATTTTTGAGTTCACAATTTTATTTTAGTAATAAAAAATAGATAAATAGTAATAAATAATTATATAGTTAATGTTAATATTGCTATTATTGTGTTATTATCAACATTTCTACGATTTTATTTTAATAATAAAAAATAATAAATACATGCATTTCTTAGAATCTCAAGAAATTATAACGATCGAGATTAATAAACATTTTTGCAATTACAAAAAATAAATATAAAAATTGCTCTTAACGCACACAAATTTCTTTCAATTTACAATTTTTATGATTCACAATAAATAAATCAGAGTTTATGTGTTTAAAATTCTCTTAGCGATTTACTCTCTTCACTCAATTAATTTTATTAATCAGAGTGATAGATAGAGAAAGCAGTTCCTCTTACATGCAATCGATATGTATTAATCCGATCCGCTTTGCAATCTCGTTCAGTTAATTACCACAATAACAGAATTCATAAAAATCAATTGTACAGACTAAAGGATTAAAGAGTTAATGAGTCATTAGGTATGCTTTGCATTTGAAAATAAAGATGATATCATATTCATCTGAATTCATCTCAATGTGTCGACTACGTTGGGGTGCGACTAATCTGACGCGACAGGATCACGCGAAGCATAAAATCCGAATTACGGTACGATACGACGAATTCGTATCCCAAAGTTTCCGTTCCTGCCCTGCAAATTACATCCGCTGGGTTTTGTCACAGAGACTGGGGCTATTTAGGTCTCGCAGCTTGACATGGAAACGCTGGTTTTTAGAAGGCGGCCGGGCAACCGTTGTTAGCGATAAATAGACGAGAAGTTGATAAGGTGGAAACTAATTAGACCATGAAAGTTGTCGGCAATATTTAAAATTCATGTAGTTATTGATCTTAGAAAAGAGTTCAGAGAGTAGTATCTACAGTGATTAAGGATGTCGAGAGTTACCATGGATGGAATGTATAATAAGAGCATATACCGTGACGACTACGGGCGCATGACCGAGCATAATAAAGTTCAATCACGTGGATAAGTTGTTGATAACTCTAACGGGATTTGTCATAATCTCTTTCGAACAACGCTACATAAAATATTATAATTAATGGTTTATATATGCATGTAAAATATTTCGATTCCTGTTACGTAAACTATTGTTTATACATATATCATCCATTTTGTTAAATTTCTCGATAGTTGTGAAGTGTTTAGATGGTTTGGGATTGAAAGAAATTTATTTTTTCTACATCTTGCTTAAATTCTATAAATTTAAGATATTCATTATTTTTATAACAAGAGTAACCAGCTTTTGCATAAACTTGTAGTAAATAAAAATTGTACCAAAATTATAACATATATAAAATTATATCAATACGTCACACATACATAGGTAATTTGGATAGGACATTTATTAAAATTATCATATAAAAGGTATATTATAGCAAGTCTTTATATACCAATAATAATCTGCCTAGACAATAGCCACGCATAAATTACAATATACTTAATGCCATGTTATCATAAGAACTACATGAAATGTAAAATACATTACGAATGTCTTTTTTGTAATATGCTGTCAACGGCATATCTGCTTTAGTTTACGCTTGAAGGCAAAATTAACAGTATCAACAATAAATTTTGTAACTTTTATAAAAAATATACATTTTATTAAAGGTGTCCCTTTTTTACAGATAAAATTAGAAGATCGCCGATACTAACATATCATTTTGAATATTCTAAATTTCTTAAATAAAACTTTAGAGACTAAGTACAAACTCGAAAGTGTCTTTTATCAGATAATATAAGCAGTTTTTACATTGTTCACAATTTTTCAATAATTAATCCTTTCATCAAATAAACAAAAATGTGCGTCTAACAAAATAAACCAGACAGTAATGCCACATATTCTTATTCTTTTTCTTTCATAGAAGTCATCATAATATACGAAATACACTTACAAGTGAATATAAGATTTTCTAGAATCTTTTCACTTCGCAAAATGTTTTTTGTTGATTTATATGTATACTTCTATTTAGCAAGACGCAAACATGTAACACAACAGTTTTTTTTGGAGGGGGGTTTTCCTATAAATATCCGAAATATAAGGGGGTGTCTCTTTAAGAAGTGTATCAGTATCAGCGATTTTCCTCTAATATTTACCAGTAACCATTTTTCCATTCCTTAGGAAATCATTCGAATATGTGTAATCTAGACTAATAATTTAAAAAGACAAGCTATTGAACTATTGCTTGAGATTAATCGTTTCGATCCCTCAATGGCGTCAATGTTTTATGAGGAGAAGAAATAGGAGTTGAATGTACCATTCCTACATTTTCCTTGCCTTTCCAATGAGATCGCTTTTCTTCTGCTTTCAACTTTTCTATGGTCTTTTGTTGTTGTTCCACTAATCTGGTCTTGGTTAGCAATTCCTAAAAAAATCATTTTATCAGAGATATAAAAAGAAAAAATATACAAAAATGTAAGTGATACTTATTTATAATAATCATGAGATAATTCATTGGATAAATAAAAACGCAATTTAGATTTGCTTAAAGACAAAAATATTTATTTTTCTATAAAATCCATTCTATAAAATATAATTAGAAAAATAATGTACAGTCAAGTCTCCTCTTTGTGAAGTTGTTAGAATCAAACATTCTCTTTAGTATAAAATTTCTCCTTAGTCTTTGTTCTTATCTTAATGACACATGCGCGAAATAATCTTATTTTCGCATTGTCTTTGATTCAATTTTTTATTGTGTTATAATTATATGAAAATATGATAATAGCAGGAGAGTAATATAAAGAAACATTACTTTATGAGATTACAATCGATTCACAAAAAAGTGAAGATCACAATTATTGAAATAGAAGACATGTTTATTTCTTGAACTTTACAAAATGGAGAGCACAAGTAGAGACTTCAACATTATTTACATAATTAAATACATGAACCAGAATTCCACAATTGTACAACAACAATCGCATCACTTATTAAGCCTACCTGAGTGCCAAAATTATAAAATTATGTACAGATATTCATAACTTTTTTAACAATATCTATTAAAAATATGACAATTCCATTAAAAATATCGTACAGAAAGAAAGCAAAAAGCCAAAGAAGATATCACAAAAATTGCAAAAAGCGGGATGATACCACACACCTGTTCCAGTTCATAGTTCTTGTTTTTTAGCCGAATAACATGTTTGATTCTTTGCTTAGGATTCTGATGACCAATTACGTCAGCATATTTTTCAATAACTTCTTTGTATTCCTTCATAAGAACTTCATTCATTGTTACTAATTTCTTGATCTCTCTACAGAGAATAAAATAGTCATTATTTTTCAAATTCATAATAAAAAATGTACTATGTTAAACTTACTCATCAGCTTCTACTCGTCGTGTTATCTCCTCTTCGAGTTGCTGAATAAGTTCATTTTCCGAAGATTTCCATTTGATTCGTTCTTGCTCTAATAATAAAGTGGTTTCCTGTAATAAAAGACATTTTTATTTCCTGACAATGTTTATTTATAATTTAATTTCAATATAACAATAAGTTCTATTGATTAAAATATTACCTTTGCAGTTTTTTCTATTTCTTCAAATTGCTTAGTTTTTTCAGAAAGCTCTTCTATTCGAGAATTTGCCTATAAATATTTCATATTTACATTAATAATGCACCGTTAATAATGACCAATGATTCATTTACAATTCATTTTAACATTATATGTGAACTTACTTCGTCTATAATAATTTTATGTTGTTTTGCTTGATCTTGAAGCAATCGTTTATTTTCTTCTAACGCTTTCTCGCTACTCTCTAATTGATCAAAAAGTTTATTATTTTCTAGCTGCATTCGTGAAATATCGATTTCTCTAGCATCATTTTGTTCTTCTAATACTAGTAATGCGCTTTGTGCCTCACTGATACTTTTAGTCATCTCTTCAAGTTGCATTTTCAACTACGATCGAAACACGACAAACCAAATTAAAAGATCACTTTTAAAAAAAAATGTTAATATTTTCATAAATTACGAAATGTAATATCAAAATAATTCCAATAACCAGCATATTACCTCATTATTTAATATAGTTTTCAGTTTGGAATCGTCTTCAAGTCTTGTAATTTCTTTTGCGGCATTCTGTTTTAAATTTTGTATTTTTGTCTCAAAGATAGACTTTAGCGAATCAAATTGAGATATATTACCAGACTGATGTTGATCTACTAGATCTCTGTGAGCATCTAACTCTTTCATGAAAGAATTAACTTGTTCGTGCACCAATTGCGAATTGGAACGCATCGCAGTAAGCAGTTCTTTATGTTCGCGTATGCAGTCTTCACTACGTTTGACTTCATACTGTAATCTTTCCACTTCAGCGTTGCTTTGAGCCAACCGATTAGTAAGCGCAGCAACAGATGCTTGATTTTCAGCCATAATTAGTTCAAATCTAAATATTTAAAATAATTAAAATAGTTGCTCAGCAAAATAAAATATGTATAGATAAAAGTTTTAGCATTATGAAAATCAAATTTGTTGATATCAACCTTTTCTTCCTAGCAACCATTTCAGCCGCTTCTGTTCTAATGTGGTCCTTTAAAGCTCTCAATTCTTGTTTCTTCTCCGCCAATTCACTTTCTGCTTTATCCAACTCAGTTTGCAAACTTTGACTAAAACTTGCCTAACAATCACAATTTATGACATGATAATACTATATTATAAATGTTACTAACATTAGCATCACCATAATCACCTGTGTTTCCACAGATGATCTTAGTTCCTCGAGTGTCGTGGAAAGTTTTGTGATTTCAATATCTCTTTGAGAAAGGTTTTCGTCTAATGCAGCACGCTCTACTTCCATACGAAGCAAACATCTTTTATAGTTGTCGTTAGCAAATCGCATCTCCTCTTCTACAGTATTTCGCGCTTCTTCAACCATGGCACTGACCTAAAGAAAAGTTCTATTTTATTAATATCTATGAATACGCTTTTCTATTATAATAAACATTTGTTCAAACATCACAAAGAGCACACATAGAGAAAAAGAAAAAATACAGTATTCATAGAAAAACATCTATAAAATAAGAATTAGATTTCATAACAATTTATAAGGTTTACAATGTTTTTACATTCACACAAAGGTTAACAGAAAACGAATAATTAGTCAGTGATGTTTGGCATTCTACGTGTAATCTGCTTACTTTCGCGTCACACTCAATAATTGCTTTTTTCACCTGTTCCGTGCTCTCAGTGCGACATGTTATTAGTGTATCTCGTTTATCAGCCTCCATTTGTTCGATCATTTTTTGAGCATGCTTCATTATTTGTTCAGTTTCTTCTTCGATTTTTTTAGCAGAAGTTCGTTTTAATTCCTCTATTTCTTCATCTTTCATTTTCTTAATCTGTATACAATACATACATACATACATATAAATACACATAAAAATATATACGTGGGGGGTTCAAGTCAAACCGGGACTTTTATTCTCATGAACATAAGAATAAAAAAGTCCCGGTTTGACTTGTACCACCTATGTATATAAATATATATAATATATATATATAAAAATTATTGTAAGGAAAATGAATTATAAATGTGTGTGTGCGCGCATGTGTAAACAACTAAAGCAAAAGATATATATATCATCGTACATTTTTTATTTCCTTTAAATATTCATCTGCGGCATCCTCTAATACTTTCTCCAATTTTAATTTGTTTTCAGTGTGTGTATTTGTCATATCAATAAAATCTTTTTTATATTTTTCCATCATAGTGTTATGCCTCTCATTTGAAAGAATTAGTTCATTTTGAGCTTCTTGTAAACGTTGAGTCACCTAAAGAACAAAAAAAAATTAAAAATGCACTAAGGATATTTTCATAAAACTTTAAAAAAGTGGTAAATTGGTTAAATGAATAATTTTTGTTAAGTAACCCATGTTCGGCGACATTTTCTTAAAACATTAGGCGTCAGTTTTTAACTTTGTTAAATGTTGCTTAATTTTTATAAAGTTAGGAAAAATAAAAAATCGTATTTTTTAATATTGTTTATTTTTTTTTTATTACAATAAATATTAAACATGGCAAACAATCTTATTACAAGCATTACACATCTGTAGTGCATTGATCGACACATGTTTTGGAAAAACAGAGAATGTTACAGATCATATCAATATGTTCATTGTTTCATTGAGCTCATTTCGGATGTCAATAATCACTTGATCGTAAAAACTTTGACATATCTCTATAAAAAAAAAATGCAAGAGGCACATGTTCAGCGCTGACAAAACAAAAAAAATGTAACGCCTTAAAGAGATGTTGCCAGACGTAATAGGTTACTTAGCAAAAGTTGTTCTATTCAAAATTTTCTGATTATCATCATTTTCTTTAAGTGCCTTACTTGTACATCTACATAAAAGTGTATCTGTATACAAGTATATGTACAAATATATAATACATAACAATAAAATTGCACATTTACACAGATTACGCACGTCTGTATGAATATTTTGAAGATTTTTCAATTCTTCCGTGAGAGAACAATTTATTTCTTCCATTTTATTTGCCTTGATTTCCATGTTTGATGCACGTTCCTTATAAACTTCATTTTGCATTAAGAGTTCTTCTTTTTCTTTTAAAAAGTCGTTTTTCAAATGTTTAATTTCTTCCTCGTGTTTATTAGTAAAATCGGAAATTTTATGAACGTAACTGTCGGCAAGTTCTCCATATTGCTCTTTTAGTTCTTGTGATTTGCCTTGCAGAGCAGATAATTCAGCTTCAAGTTTTGAAATTTCGTTCTGCTTGATTTCTAATGTAGATTCAAGATTAGATCGTTCTTGAGTTAAATTTGTAACACAGACATCGAGTTGACATTTTTCTTTTTGTAATAACTCTATTTCGATATCACGATCCCGTTTCACTATTTCCAATTTGTTTAATAATTCTTCAATATGCGTTTCAAGAGCTTCAATCTGTTAAACAGAACGAAATAAAAAAAATGTTCTTTCTTAATACAGCAATCCATTTCACACTCCTAAAATAAAGTAATTTGATTTACCTTTGTTCTGTTCTCTTCTTTCTTGGCATACAATTCAGCTTCTAATGTTGTTATTCCTTTCAATAGTTCGGCTGCACGACTTCTGAGTTCTGTTTCCATTGCTTTGCGCGATAAAATCTCTCGTTCTTTTTCCTTAGTCATTTCTAATAATTGAGAGCGAAATGTCTGCATTTCTGCTTGATGTTTATCATCATGACTGTTTATTACATCCTGTTGTAACTTAGCCTGCAAATTAAAAATATTTTGAAAATACAATGTATGACTCTAGCTAATAATAAGTAAAATTTCTGCTTTAAGATATTATATTAACCATTGTTTCTATATCTTTCATATGTTGCGTTTCTATTTCATTTTGTTTCTTACGCAATTCCTCCAATTCGGCTTCTAATTTCCGTATTTCGTCTTTCATATCCTCAATGTGTTTTTCATGTTCCTGTATAGTTTTATCCTTGTTCAAACATTCTACTTGGAGATCCGCAAGTTGCTGATTAGATTCATATTTCATATTTTGATTTTTGGTTAAAGGTTGCGGAGTTTTTAATTTGGGATAATTTGACCCCGTCGATTTTGTGATTAACCGCTTCGATGGCGGTTGGGGCTATGTAAAAATATATTTTACGTGATTTAATAATACATTCAATTTTATTAATAATATATTTTAATGTAACGATATTTTTCCAAAAATGTATCCACATTTTTACATACACATACATTTCTATTCAAATACATTCTATACTACGCTATTTAATCACAAAATAATGCGAATAATTGTGCTTTTATAAATTAATTTAAAACATAATTAATAAATCCACAATTCAGAATTCTACAATTCACACATTATTCTTCAATAATAATATAATTAGATCTTTTTTCAGATCTTTTTTCTATTTTTCAGATGTTATAATTATAATTAATAATCAGTAATAAAATTTGCGACAATTCTTACCACCCGGAAAATAGGAGCCGTTGCACTACTCTTTACCGATGTAACTGATGCATTACATTCTGCGCTGCATGTGCTTTTATTATCTAATAAAAACCTATCAGACTTCTCAATAATAGCTCCTTTCACTTTATTCTCGAATTTCGGATCGTAAGCGCCTGGTGGAGGTGCATCACCTGCGAAATCATGCATATATTAGCAAATTAAAATAATACACAAAATATTTAGGTCCTTGTTTCGATCGAAATCAGTTATATCATTATTAATATATCCATGTAATATAGTATACTACATATATTTTCAAATGTCTTTCTTTCTTTTATGTAACGATTATTTTTAATAAAAAATACATACTTTCTTATAATTAGTATAACCTTAATTAGGATAATCTTAAAATATACTAATTACAAATTTTAGAAAAATTCATTATGTATTCAAAATAAAAAATTATTTTTTTAAAGAATATATAAATATATATATATACATATATAATAAAATTGATCAAAAAACGATTTTATATAATAAGCAAAAAAAAAATTGGATTTACTTTTAATTTAATAGTCTTGAATTTATTAAGTTTACTAAAATTCAGAATATATTTTGAATAAATTTGATGCTTGCAATGAACTTATGATAGATTTGCGGATATATATGAATTTTTGAAATACAATATTTGAAATAGGTAATTATTACTTGCGTATATTTTCCCATGTGCAGTTTGAAAGAAAAAATACTATATTCTTATAATCGTAATTTTTCAAATCCCTAACGCAGGAAGATTATAAATTTACCAAAAAATAGCGGATATACAGGAATTAAAATAGGTAAATCCTATAACAAGTTCTCATGTTAAGATGAACAGATTGATGATCATCAGAACAAATTATTCTTACGCATTTTAATTCAATTATGCCTACGGGACATGAAGATTTAAATATAGCTTGTTCTTAAATATTGCTTAATATATATCGGCGATACCAGCGCAAGACGCTACAACGATAATAAAGGAGAAGAAAGACGGCGTGGTTAAGTGAGACTTCCTTTTGGCGCAACGTATCGTGCATAGGGAGAAGCAGGCGCAAATGGGAAAGACAGCTGTTCTGAATGCAAGGGACACATCTCTATGGGGTCGTAGAATAACCAGGTGTAGCCTGGTAACGTTCCCCATTGCGTCCGTACATGATAAAATGTCTTCTTTTATTGTCTACCGCGTGCTTTCTTCTATGACGAAGGAGAGGGAGAGAATCAATATATGAGAAATTTAAAGGGCAGACGCAGCGATATATAAAGATAAGATATAGGGAATAACGAATAAAATATTATGCTGCCTACCTTTTATTTGAGAATAGCTACATACAACAGAAGCTACAAAGAGCAAAAAGCGACAAGAATAATAACAACAATCACAAAACAGATGTTACTAAAGGATAAAACGGATTAGCGATCGCATGGTCTTGACGGTCATCGTACATCAGGAAACACCAAAGAGCATTCATTGCGATTTGTCAAAATTGAGTAAAATATATGCAATCGATAAAAGTAATATAAAAAATATAAACGTATATCTACTTCTAATATTCATATTATGCATGAAATACTTGTAAGGTTGGATTTTATATTTCTTTTTTATTTCTTTTGCATCTTAAAAAGGAACGATATGTTACATTCTGATTTTAATGAAACTTTATATACTTATAGCTTACATAAATAAATGAATTTAGAAAACATCAGTTGCAACAAATAAACGATTCTAAGGAATAAAATTACTCCTTATGTATAAAGCTGTTTTCAGCTTTTTTCATTATGTGTATAAAAACCTATTTGAGATACCAAAAGTTTCTAATATAAAAATTTTATAATATAATTACCTCTATTTTTATATACGTCAATATTTTGAAAAATTATTTCTAAAAACAAATTTTGAAAAAATTATATTTTTAAAATATTATTGACGTAGATAAATAGAAGTAATTTTATTATAAAATTTTTGTGTTAAACATTTCTTGATATCTCGAATAAATTTTGAGGTATATATAATAAAAAGAAGCTGAAAACTACATTTAAAAAGTGGTTCCATCCCTTATCTTAAAACTATTTATAATATTTGCCGCTGCTGATATTTTTTAAATTCATCTATTTATGTAAAATATACTTAAATATACAAAATTTTATTTAAATTACAACTTCGTGAGGTTCTCTCGTTAGTTTTGTACTCTCTTCATTAATTATAATTACAAGAGAACGTGCAGTAGTAGTTGTTTTTGTAAATTAACATACTATAAGAAATATCCTGTCTTCCAAATTTTAAATATAAAAAATACGAAAGATTTACCTAAATTAGGAAATGTAATAAGTAACATTTAAAAGTTTAAAATTTTTTTAGTACATTAAAATTTATATATGTATATGAAAAATAAATATTTATTTATTTATTTTTTTATACATCATAATTAGGAAATTATTTATTTCCTAATTATGATATATTCTTTTCATTTAAAAGAATATATAAAATATAAAAAATTGTAATAAAATATATAAATTCTTCTGGAATTTCATTTTATAACGAAAAGGTTGATTCACAATAAGTAAGCCTATCTTACAATGAAAAAAGTGAAATTATCGAGAGTATCGTAAGGAATATACAATACATGATACATCGAAGACGGTTAAAGCTTCACGTTCAACGTCAAGGTTTTCCCGCCATAACGCAGTTACGCACACTTATGTGCATGTGCAGAATAACAATTTAAAAAATAGAACAAATCCCATTGAATTTTCAATTCATTTTATGGAAATTTGTTGCAGTAGCTTGTCCTATCAAATCGTTAACGCATATAATACTTAATCCAATTT
Source organism: Mycetomoellerius zeteki (assembly GCF_001594055.1). Classification (NCBI taxonomy): domain Eukaryota; kingdom Metazoa; phylum Arthropoda; class Insecta; order Hymenoptera; family Formicidae; genus Mycetomoellerius; species Mycetomoellerius zeteki. The sequence continues at coordinate 27,072 of NW_017257409.1, read as the reverse complement.
TATTACGATAAAAGCTATTCTGTACTCAAAAATTTCAAACAGAAGTTATTAATAACAATAGATACAATAGATTGGATTACAGTTAGACATATCGAGATAAATAACAATACGCGCACGTAAAGAAAAAAGATCGTCAAAACGTCATCACATGTCGTGAACTCGATTGCAATACCTTCAAACGAGGTGAAAATTACAAAAGTGAGCGAATTTACTGGAATATTTATAATTTAAATTCGTCAACATGTAGTGAATTTGCTCATCTTTGTAATTTTTTCATCTCGTTTCAAGATACGCGATTAAATCGCGAGAATATCAACTTCCCGGCAACAGGCATGTATTCCGTAAATTCTTTGGAGTGGAATCTCATTGTAATGTCTTCAAAAAGAGTGGCTTAATTTTCAATCTTTAAGAATGAGATTTCACTCTTCTCTGAGTGACAATTCACTTAAAGGTTATATGCCCGTATTCATAGTCAGATCTTGTACTTAAGGCTTTCTTAAATTTATCTTTAGATGCTCGGTAGCCAATGAAATAATTCGTAGAGCATCTAAAGATAAATTTAAGGAAACCTTAAATATAAGGCCCGACTATGAATACGGGCCTTAGACTTAGATAGTAGACACGTGTATACTTTGATCCTGGAAAAGGATTTTCGAATCTGTGAAAGAGAAAAAAAGTATTTGTTATACAAAAATTACGATTTAATCGATAATACAGACGGCTTTAGGATCCCCTTAAGGCTTATAATTTATTTTTTATCGTTCATTGGACATAAAATAGAAACGCCAAACGCAGCTCCAATCTTAATGACTTCGGTCTCCTTTATACAGTATCGGAGATGTTACAACCAGTAGATTAACATGGTAAAGCAGAATGATAAAGCGAAATCAGTAAGTATTAGGCCTGAACTTTTGCACCAGTTCATCTTTCTTCCTCTTTTTTCCTCCTGGAGAGAAAAGGAAGAAAGATGAACTGGTGCAAAAGTTCAGCCAAAAAGAACATGCCTATTTAGTCACAGAATGACAATGCAAAAGACATGCCTCGGCGAATTTCATCAGAAACTTCCAAAAAATTAAAAATTATCACACAACACCGACCCAAACCAGAGCACGAACACGTTCGTCCCGGCAGAGTCATCAACAAAAATTTAACAACAAATGATCTGTTTTTTCTGTGCTTGAACTAATGTACACTTTTGGAATTTAAAGTGAGATAGATACATATATGTTTTATACTTAGAGAAAACAAGAATTCTAGTGCAATCTAATGGAGAAGTAAAAAAACAATTAACTTAAGCATAGAGACGAACGAAAAAGCAGGAGGTAAGTACTATTAATTAAAGATGCAGGTACTAATCGGCAATGAGTGACTGAATAGATCAGCATGCAACAGGTACGTTAATCGCTACAACTTACTGCCAAATTCGTTGAACCGTTGTATCCTTGCCTTGGAGAAGGACATCTCGCCGTGTTACTCGCGCGCGCGAGCGCGATTTGCCTGCCGTAACGAGTCAACGGATTCGCCGCGCGGGATCGTCGTTAGGCAATCGTTGCCGATAAAAATTGTCGCGTAGAATAATCGTTGCACCGTTCTTCCGTTATCGTTATTCCGTTCGCATGCACCTCTCGCTTACGCGAGAGCAAAACAATGCGGACCAGTACGGACCGCGCTTAATCGTCTTCAATCGCGCCAAACACTGAGCGCTACTGCACGTTGCCAGCCACGATCCCTACCTCACCCGACTTGCTGAATCGGTTATTTTAATTTGAAACGGCGGTTACTCGTTCTTCAGCGCGGCGACGATTCGCTGCGAAAGCGCCCAATGGGCGCATGAGTTTACGAGAATGTGCAACCGACGGGTACATAGTGGCTG
>NW_017257409.1:21455-24098 GCF_001594055.1 Mycetomoellerius zeteki | reverse complement strand
CAGCCAGTAGCGATCATGTAACTTTTTCGCTAGGAAACGTGAAAAGTGAAAATTTTTATGTATGTACGCTGAAAAAAATGTATGTAATTTTACATGGAAATTACATGTTTATGACTGGAAAATTACTTAAATTACATAAATATGATTGAAAATTTACAATTTCCAGTAAATTTTCAATCATATTTATGTAATTTAAGTAATTTTCCAGTCATAAACATGTAATTTCCATGTAAAATTACATGCATTTTTTCAGTGATGTTCGTATATATATATATATACACACATACATACAAAAATTTTCCACTTTTCACATTTTCGCCTTAGGAAAAAAGTTACATGATCGCTACCCAGAGTATTAAGGCTGGTGATTTAGTTTCAAACAACTTTTGCTTCAAACAAAATGACAAATGCGATTGGTCAATTCCGATGGACTAACTGGCCAGTTAAGTTAACTGAGCTTGGTGACAGTGGCCCTTATGATTTGCTTCGAAGTTATACAATTATATAATTATTATATAGTTTAATACTATAATAATAGTAATGGATGTACATTTAGTTTCATCATTTTCATGAATCTTATGATTCTGTCTCAATTTTCCATTCCTAAAATTGTCATACTAAGCAAAATTTACAATTAGTAAAGCCAAAATATTCAATCATATATTAATTTATTGTTCTTTATTTATTCATTTGAGAATATATTTATTTCTGCTATTTTAATTATCTTTATTGGATTGTTTAGTAAGATCCTTCCTCGTATTATATGTATTATGAAATTATTCAATTATTCCCTATAGATTTCTATTGTGTTTTTTAGGAAAACGGAATAATTCCGATTGGAATCCATTTCGACTTGTTCTATTAAATTTATATGAAGTCTGATTATAATAAGTGTTCTATTTATATTAAGTCTGATTATTTATTATGTAATACTTCAGATTATAACACTTCCAAATATTTTAAAAATATCACATTTTTTTCAGCATATATATATATATTAATTAATTCATTTTATTTATAATATTTTTGGCATTTCCTAAATAAATTTGTCATTCGTACAAATGTATTTTCGAAGCTTCGAAGACACTTTAAACTTCAAAAGTTCGAAGTTAATTTCCAAAGTTTCGAAAAAATTTGAAGCTTCAAATCTTCGAAAACGATCAAAAGCTGTATTCAGTACTGAAACTACTGAGCGTTCAGTGAGTTCTTGTATCTGATTCATAGGCCGGTATTCATCTTATATTCAAGACCGTCTTAAGTTCAGTCTTGAGATGTCACGAACTAATCAGAGGCTGTATTAGCATCTTAAGACATTACTTAAGACGGTCTTGAAATAAGATCTGACTATGAATACCGGCCATAATTGGCATATTCCGTTAAAAAATATTGATTAAATAAATAGGAATTATGCATAGACACCGAAATGTCAAAAAAGGTAGAGTGATATTTGTGTCGATTTGTGTTAAATGCAGTTAAATGGAAAGTACTAATTTATGCGCATAAGCGTGAGGCTGTCTTCCCATGGAGAAAGAAACAACGGAACGGAATATTGACAGAAAAAAGATAGGATGAGAGTTATATTCCGTTCCGTGGTTTCTTTCTCCATGTGGGAAGACAGCCTCCTATGGTGCATCCAGAAGCACGACCGCTCTGAGCTAAGTTTGAACCAAAATTCGAACCAATCGGATTCATTAAATTGTGGTTTAATAGTTCAAATCAGATCTCAGGTTGAATCACAACTATGAATATGACTCTCTCTCTTAGGCCGGTATTCATAGTCGATTCTTATTTCAAGACCGTCTTAAGACGCTAATGCGGTTTTCTAATTGGTTCGTGACTTCTTAAGATTGTACTTAAGACGGTCTTGAATATAAGAACTGACTATGAATACCGGCCTAAGTTAACTGTGAGTTGTGGAACTGGGCCTAAGGGCCAATTTCACCAACCACGGTTAGATTAACCGACGGTTAAAGTTAGCAGGGTGACCAACAGACACATATTTTCTCGTAACCTCTTGGCTCTAACCTGAAATTTGTGGGAAGCAATAAACAGTGTATTATACATGTGAAAAAAAGTTTAAAAGGTAATATAAATATATATAATTCATCCTTTTTTACAAGTGTTGAACGATCAGTTTCTTTGTTTTCAATGACATCACGTTGTAAAAATATTAAATCTAATAAAGATTCTTTATCTGCGTTAGAAAAATTCTTTTGCCTTTGCATGTTTTAATCTGTAAAAAAAAATAAAATTTATAATGTCATTTTATATTATATAAAGAAACATATTATATATATTTATATTACCTTTTAAACTTTTTTTCACATGTATAATACACTGTTTATTGCTTCCCACAAATTTCAGGTTAGAGCCAAGAGGTTACGAGAAAATATGTGTCTGTTGGTCACCCTGCTAACTTTAACCGTCGGTTAATCTAACCGTGGTTGGTGAAATTGGCCCTTAGGGCCACTGTCACCAAGCTCAATTAACTTAACTGGACCAATTAATCCATCGGAATTGACCAATCTGTCAATCTGGGCCTAAGCGTTCAGTGAGCTCTTGCATCTGATTGGCATATTCCATTAGAGATAAAAATGGGTGCAAGGGATGCATTCAGAAACGACGACCGCTCAGTGGCTACGG
>NW_017257409.1:20712-21405 GCF_001594055.1 Mycetomoellerius zeteki | reverse complement strand
TAACCGTAGTCAGTGAGCGTTCAGTGAGCGCTTGCATCTTATTGGTATATTCCGTTAGAACTAAAAATATAGACCAACAGATGCAAGAGCTCACTAAGCGCTCAGTGAGCGGTTGTAGTACTGAATGCACCCATTATAGGCCAAATAGGTACAAGAGCTCACTGAGCGCTCAATGAGCAGTCATGCTTCTGGGCCTCTATTCTGTAACTCTTAACGCAAGTTTCGTTACTCCGGATCTACAATAGGTGTTTTAAGCCTTAAGTCGTAAGAAATTGACCAATCACAGTTGAATTTGAGAAGAATAATCGACTATGATTCATCTATTTCTTATGACTTAAGGCTAAAAACTCTATTGTAGATCCGGGGTTATAACGTCGTTGCGCAGCTTTTTTACCATGATAAAAAAGCTGCGCAACGATATTATAACGCTAACGAAATTTGCGTTAAGAGTTACAGAATAGCCCTGCTAGATGCACCCTGGTCGGAATCCATAGTCCGTTCTTAATCTCAAGCAAGGTCTTAAGATGCTAATACGGCTCTCTGATTGGTTCATGCACTAGCTTAAGGCCGGAATCAAACTACGCATTCAAGATTGAGATTAGCTGCGTTCAGCAGACTTAACAGTTTTGCAACCGTTTTATGATTGTCTGCTGAGATAGGACCATTCTTCTAGATCTAAAAGTATGATCCAAT